>NC_141136.1:124614947-124914947 GCF_053477565.2 Lygodium microphyllum | reverse complement strand
TGCATTCACATCAAACATGGGCTGATCTACCTTCTCTTTTTCTTTTTGTGAAACCTGCATACCACTATCTGCATTGTTTTGAGGAGATTCTCCTGATCTCAATCTGCCTGTCCATGGCGAAGAATGTGAACCACTGCTAGAGGACACTCAGGTCCACTAATATTTTGTGACTGATGCTGTGAATTCTGTGCAGCATTACCATTTTGTGCATCTACATCATCAATCACATTTACTGCTTTATAGCAGCTACTCATCTCATTAAAAAAAACATCTCTGCTCACTGTAAACTTACGAGTAGAAGGGTTATAGCATCTATACCCTTTCTGCCTACAGAGAGTAACCAATAAAGATGCACTTCTCAGTTTTTGGATCCGACTTGGATCTCAACTCATCTGGCACATGAATATAGGCAATGCAACCAAAAATCTTCAAATGAGAAATATCTGGTTTCCTACCAGTATACCTCTCCTCTGGAGTCATCCCATGTATTGCTACAGTGGAAGTCCTGTTCATTATGTAGACTGCTGTAGCAACTGCTTTGGCCCAGTAAAAATCTGGCAAGTCTTTTTCGTTGAGCATGGCACGAGATACCTCTCCAATATGCCTGTTTTTCCTTTCTGCAATTTCATTTTTTTGTGGGTTATGACTGCATGAATATTGCTGCTTTATGCCATGCTCCTGCAGGAACCTTGCAACCTCATTTGAGATGTACTCTCCCCCTCCATCTGACCTTAGGCATTTTATTTGTAGACTTGTTTCTTTTTCAACCATAGCTTTAAGAGATTTGAAATGCCCAAACACTTCACTTTTCTTTTTCATAAAATACACCCAAACTTTTCTACTATAGTCATCAATAAAAGTGACAAAATAATGACAGCTTCCAATAGATGCAGCTTTAGTAGTCCACACATCAGAGTGGATTAATTCCAGTGGCTTCTTACTCTCTTGAACATGTCTAGGAAATGGTTTTCTTGCCTGTTTTCCAAATTGACAGGCTTCACATACCTTATGCATTTTTGCAACCTTGAATTTAGGCAATCCTGCAACAATATTTTAGGCTTGTATTGATTTAAGTCGCTGTACATTAACATGACCAATGCGTTTATGCCAGATATCAATATCTGCAACTACACCGGTCCCATGTGCAAACATTGATGCACTCAATTCAAGCATGTCTGCATCCAACATAAACATTCTGCCCTTCTTCTTTCCTTTTGCTATCAAGCGACCTTTATTTTTCATATCCTCAATAAAGCATCCATGAGAATTAAATCTGACCTGCAAGCCCTGCTCAACCATTTGACCAACAGAAACCAGGTTCTTGGTGATATTTGGAACATGAAATACATCCGACAGGTATTTCTTTTTCCCATCCTGCATAGACAAAGGAATTTTTCCAATCTGCACAATAGGATGTGCAGTATCATCACCAGTCTCCACAAATCCTGGTTTTTCCATTTTCCTTGCATCTTGCATCCATTCTGCATGACCTGTCATGTGGTTTGATGCACCTGAGTCAACATACTACACATCGTTGCTTTCTTCTGCACTTGTCACAAAATTGGTCATGTGCTGTACCATAAACAAATGCTCATTTTTGTCATCATCTTATCTACTAGAAGATGCATAATTCCCTTGTTGCAATTTTCCATTCATGATGTTATTCTGCTTTTTATAGCAATCTTTAGCCATATGACCCATTTTACCACAGTAGTAGCATTCAACATTGCTATTTGCATTTTGGCCTCTTTGCCATCCACCACGACCTCTTTGGCTCCCCCTGCCTCTAGAGTTACCACGTCCTCCTCCATAGGACTGATTTTCTTGAGTTTGCTGCATATTTTGATTTCTACCACGACCTCCAGATCAGCCTCCTCTACCTCTGCCTCTACCTCTTCCAGCATTTGAGTAGAAGACAGCTTCTTTTGAAGTTCCTCCTGAAGAAGATGCACCACCATTTCTCTGCTCCTCAGAAATTAGAAGAGCAATCAACTCCTCAAAATCATGAAATCTTTCACGGACGGAAATCGATGTTCGTAACTATGCATAATCCTTTCCTAGACCATTCAAGGTCACAGAAACTAAATCATCATCTTCCACTGGCGACCCAATGGAAGCAAGTGCATCTGCAATCTTCTTCACCTTCATGTGGTAGTCATTGATGCTCATACTTTCCCTTTGCACATTGTGCAACTCTTGCTTGAGCTGCATTTTTCTGGCTTGCATATTTGTGCTATACATTTTTGACAAAGTATCCCATGTCTCCTTTGGCGTACTTGCATCCTGAATATGCACAATCATAGAGTCTGAAATACTAATAGACAGCCAATACATAACTTTTATGGCTCTCTCATGCCATCCTTTAAATGCTTCCATTTGTTGTTGATTGGAAACATCAGGAAGAATTGGTTCTTCTTCGTTTCCTGCAACGAATTTCCAATATCCTTTTCGCATAAGGAAATTCGTCATTCTAAACTTCCATGCTTGGAAGTTTTTCTTGTCAAGCTTTTCAGTGACAATCTGTGAAAGAGAATTAGACGCCATTACAGAACACTGCAAAAAATTCTGTCACTGCAAAAAACTTAGCTTCAGCCTCACAAGGGTAAATCTGCAAAACTGACGAAAGTGGTATTTGACCACACAGTCACTTCCTAGTGACGATTTTGCATCAATAGGTAACAAGGATGATTCTGTAACTCTAAATGTCTCTGTGCATAGGCATACGATGCAATTTCTACGGTAACTTTTCACCGAACTATAGAATAGTGGTCTCACAGCAAAAAACAGGGCCTTTTCCTAAGTACGTGCGAAAAACTTCCGCCTCCAAAACAGGCCCCGAAATGGCCTCAAATCAAAAAACAGGGCAACCAAGGGCTAAAGCCCTTGTTCACAGCATATACTGCCCTCTTGCTACACCACAAAGAGCGTCTCAATCTGAGATAATGCACTCTTGCACTTTCCGGCTGTGCTACCTGCAGAGACTTGCTCCCAAACTCGAAAAATGAAAGCAACACTGGTCCTCTTACCAGAACGCCGCGAACTTGGTTTGTTTTCTTGAGCTCCTTACCACGAACCAGGCTCTGATACCATGTCAAGATTGTGGGAGAGAAGGAAGGAGTCTCACTTGTAGCTTTCTCACTTACACAATGGGGGAATACACACAAAGGTGGAGGCTGAAAACAATTTTTCTCTTCTTAGTTGTGTAAGCCAAAAGAACTCTAGTACATAGAAATAGAAGAACCCTATATATGGGTCTCAAACCAAACTCAACTAACTAAGGTGGCATACTAACTGAGCCACGAACTAGAGTAGATAAGGATAGCTGTCATCTAGCTATTATTCATGGGCGGTGTACCAACCACATCTGTAGCTAACAAGTCGGTGACATAAATGCACAACAGTCACCCTGGCATATCACGAGTGGAGCTCGATATCTCAACAATAATGAGTAGAAGCTGGAAGAATGGAGAGAGTAGAGTTTTTTGTTGTGTACTATGGCAGGGTTTCTAGGGTCATGGATAATGGTTGCTTTGTACATCTCTTCGGCTTTCATGAATGCAAATAGGGTATTGTCCATGTTTCTCAAATTTCTTGGATGTAGACTAGGGCAAGATATCCTCTCCATGAAAAGGAACAGTTTGGATGAAAAGTCAAGTCATGTTAGCTCCAATCATATATTCTACTTGTTGTAGCTGTTGTAGACCTACTTACTATAGCTGTTGTGGTATAAGATGTTATCATATAATCTAGTAAATGTATTGTACTTGCTGTAGCTGTTGTTGGTCTCCATGCATTTAGCCACCCCTAAGATTCTACCTCAAATTTTACTGATTGGCTTTTGCAGAGAGCTAAGCAAGGGATCTAGTAAAGCAAAGAAATAGCAGGTGGTATTGTGATCATGAGACAAATTAGGATGGTGATGGTGATGAGAAGGTGCAAGTTTTGTGAACTTGCTTGCAATAGAAACCAAATGTTTCCAAGATACCTACATAGTTTTGCCCATCCTTCTACGATAGGTAACCCAAGTTTTCTTTTTAATGCACTTTGCATGTTACATCCTTCAAATTTACCTTGAATAAGCATAAGTTTCCTTGAAGATGTCAGTTTCATGCTACATCCTTGAAGATTTCTATAGCATAGAGGGCCCTTTTTTTTTTCCTTTATTAAAATAGTGTAGGTGGAAGAACTCCACAAACTTGGTGCCATCATTCGAGATTCCAATCATTATTATCATTATTAAGACATTGTTTTACACAATCCCACTTCACCAATGTGGCTCACTTATGTTTAGTGGTTTGTCAATAAAAGAAATATGTTTAACAGTTTGTCAGTTGCAAGGTACTCCGAATAGGGGTGTGCCAAGGGGGTGCTGGACTATTTTAGATGATGTAATTTGTAGGCATGTTTATAGATCCCCCCACATATGTTCTTTGCTTGAATCTTGTAGCACCTTAGCAGCTGTCAAAATATGACATAACAACAAAGGTCAGGGAAATTCTAGACAATTATTATTTTGTGGATAATATGTTGATAAACATGTATCAAAAATATGGCTTGATAGGAAAAGCTTGTGGAGTGTTTGACAAGATGCCTTCCCAAGGTGTGGTGGCATGGACAACAATGATTAAGACCTATGGTGAAAACTAGGAGGATGAAATATTCAGACATTTCTTTGAGCACATGCCACAACAAAGTGTTAAGGTAGATTCCATTACATACTTGTGTGTTTGATGCATGCGTCCATGCTTGCTTAGTCCCCTTGGGTGAAGTACTTCAAGCTAATGCATAAAGACCACAGCATGACACCTACTCTAGATCACTTTGCTTGTATGGTTGGCCTTTTGGCAACCATACAAGCATGTCACCTACTCTAGATCACTTTGCTTGTATGGTTGGCCTTTTGGCAACATCTAGGTAACTTACTGAGGAATGGAAAGCTGTCATAGCCATGGAGTAACCATGGAGTAATTGTTTAGTCACTAATTTTAGGGTTTCTAGTAATCCATGGTTAAGACTCCTTAAAAAAACTCCAAAAGCACATCCGTGCTATTTTATTATTATTAAATGGCTTGTTTTTGTAGTAGATTATATCTCAAATACTCTATAAATAGGAGTCTATTTATAGAGTATTTGTTTATTTTAGCTAGCTATCATTCATATCCTATTTTCCACAACTATTACAATGCTAGGTGACGTGATTATCGGCCTTGTTACCAGCTATTCTAATGCTATTCTTAGTATACAGTTGTTGCTTGGATGGTTTGGGACACTCTTGAGCTGTTGCATGCCTATTTAATTGTTGCCTAGTTAATTCATGGTCTACCTACTACCTCTACCACTCTCAACATTTGCAATTACTGCATCAGCTTGGAGCTATTGTACGTGTTTGCTATCGAGACACGCTGCCCTACTAGTCTCTTGCTTGTTGGAGGACATATGGCTATTGACGTCATTAAACACCCATTCAAAAATTTGTAGGATGAATATATATATCATTCTCAATACAACAAACACACTATGTAGGGTGAATATTAAGCATTGAACTCTCGTGTCTTGAGGACCAGGGCAAATAGTATGAGTTGAAGAGTGTGCCATACTTTGACGGATCCTGAAATGCAGCAAAAAATCTCCAAAGATGTCATGCAGCAATAAACATAGCTCAAGAAGGTTAGATCAATGTCTGATGGAGCAATTGAGGCTAAAAACAGCGAACATAGCAGTGGTGGTGGCTGATGAGTTGATAGCCTGGCAATGATGCAAAGGAGTAAAATGTAGCAGGTCAGGTGATGTGGCAGATAGGCATTGATGCAACTAGTTTGCAATCAATTCTACAATAAAACTAGTATTATGTATTTATTACATAAGGATCTCTTAAATTCTTTTATTTCAAAAAAAACTTACAAAAAGGGATTTATAAATTATGGTAAAAAACATAGAAGGGTCAAACAAATATCACAAAAAAGATCACATAGGGATATATAAAATATGCCATGAACACACATAATATATAGGATTTGTATAGAGTGACCCCCTCGAGACTCCCGTACACGATGGGCAAGAGCAACAATGAAGACAATCGTCAAAATTGGATACAAAGAAACACCATGTATTGCACTCTTAGACCATGGTTCTGAGATAAATGTCATGGCAAGGAGTCTCTATGAAAGCGGTGGATGGCCCATAGATGTTGATCTAGGTTGGCAAATGAGAGCTGCAAACAACTCTTTTGGAGTCTTATATGCTACATGTCCTAATTCATAGGTAACTATTGGAGACATAAAATATAAATTTCACTTTTTTGTTCAAGACTCTTGTAGTTACCCTATCATTCTTGGACAACCTTCCATTTTTGAAGCCCGCTTGGAAACAAAAGCTCTTGATAATGATTCTTCCTATGCTCGAATCCGAAGCAAGGATAATGAACGAGCTGTCCAATTTCTTATTGTGTGTTAACCGTCATCGAAATAGAGATTGACTTCATGATTATCCTATGCCTCCTAATGCTCGAGAGTTCAAGGGTTTTTAGGCTGCATTGCTGTAAAAGGAGGCTATGGCAATGCGTCATGTAAAAAGATTGAGCCTCCTTATGCTACATAAATTATTTCTCTAGCAAATTTGTATATATGTACAGCCAATAGTATGGGATATTATAAATCTCTTCCAGCCATGACTAAAGTTGAAAGAAAATATTTATGTCATGTAAAAAGGGTGCTGAAAACTTATGACATGATGGTTGAAAATGAAGATATTTCGGGCATTTTTTTGGACTGATTACTACTGACACATTGGTTGAAATATATGTAGCTGCTCATACAGAAAATCAAGCTAAAAATCAATCCATAGAAGTATGTACATTGGATTTTTATCAAACAATTCAAGAACTTGTTGAGCAGGAAGATATTGGCTTACTCAACAAGGCTGAAGTGCAAGTGGAGACAAAATACAAGATGGTGGATAAGAAAGTCAAGCATGTGGTAGTCCCACTGCCTCTTGAAAGTGAAGGACTAGCTCATAGGGCAGCAAATTAGTCAAGTCTTTGTGATTCTTCCAACATTGATCACAAGTTCATATCTAAAAGCATAAAAGAGCTCAAAATAGGTGAAAATTCTTTCCTTTTGCCAGCTGAAAACCATCTTTTATGCAACTGCTAATGAAACATGGAAAAGATTTTGCATTTTAGCCAAGTGAAATAGGCTATGTGGATCCACATATTGTGGCTCCTATGGTCACTTTTATGGTCCCACATGTTAAAATCCTATGGTCACAATCATGAATATGGTTAACTACAAATGTCCCTATTGTGACAGGATTTTATGTACCTATTGTGACAGGATTTTAACAAGACTAGAAGAGGTACATCTTACCCTTTTTGGAGCTAAGTTGATTTTTGGAGTAGAAGAAGTCCTAGTGGTCGGACATCTGTATTGCCCCTACAGATGTAAACCTTCATCAATCAAGATAGAAGCCATAATCAGAATGCAAGAAAAATGTACAAATATTTCAGAGGTGAGAAGATTTCTTGGCGCATGTGTATTCTATCTCGTATAGATACCACATTTTGCTCATGTAGCCAAAAATCTCTATCAATTATTAAGAAAAGGCCAAAGATTCTCTTGGGGGAAAGTGCATACTCTCACTATACACAAACTAAAGAAGTTGTTAATTTCAGCTCCCACTCTCAGAAGGGCTGATTATTCAAATGGTTAATCCATCATCCTTATTGTGGATACAAGTCCCATTGGGATAGGATGAGCTATTGGTCAAGAAGACCTTGAAGGTAATAGGTATGCAATTCGCTTTGGAGCAAAGGTTCTCAATGAACGTCAAAGAAGGTATGCACAATTAAAAAGGGAATTGTGGGGAGTTGTAACAGCATTAAAGTGTGATCATGAATACTTTATAGGTGCTTCCATAGTGGTAGAAACTGATTGTCTTCCACTCTTGGGCATGATTCCCAACTACTCTACACTTGACATTGCTATACAAAGATGGATTACATATATTAAATCTCTCAACCCCGAATAAAAGCATATTGCAAGAAAGGCGAATCTAGTTGTTGTTATGTGGTCACGTGCAAGATATGACAATCAAGAAGAGTTTATAATGGAGGGAAATACCTAGTGTCACACTAACCTAGATATAAAAGGTGTGAAGGACATTGGCATGGTACCATTTTATGAATATACATCTATCCTTTCACCTTCTTCCTTGTCCTTCCATGGCTGACAGCCATTTCTCTCTCCTCTTCTCTTGTTTCTCTCTCTACTCCTAGTCTTTCTCTCTCCTCATCACTTTCTTTCTCTCTCTTCTGCTCTTCTTCTTCTTCTTCTCTGCAGTCTTCTCTCTCCTCTTTCTCTCTCCAAGTTCCTCTCTTTGACAATTGGTATCAGAGCTTAGGCTTTGTGATCCCAGTTTGGTTACATTTCAACTAGTTTTTCCTATTTCTTTAATCAGGTCATCTATGGCAGACAAGTACTAGGGATACAAACTTACATGTAGTAGTAAATTAACCAGTGGACATTCCCAAGGAGAAGATAGGCTGCATTGAAGGCATTCTCAAAATTTGGAGCTAAAATGGAGGCTGATCACTAAAATTAACAGATCATTTTTCATTCACATGCTATTTTGAAGGGACCAATGTCAAAAGAGGGTGTTACAAGAGTTAATGAAGGCTTTGGTTGCAGTTACTTTTTGTAAAAGAAGTCTTTTTCTTCTTCTCCTAAGCTTTCCTGTGGTTTCCATGGAGTTTGCAATAGTTTACAGATCCTTCTTTCCAGATGGCACTCAGTTCGATGTCAAGGTCTTCAAACACGCAAATCTGTCTACCAGCCTCTTGAAATGAACTCCCAAAATTTTCATGAACTAAAGGCCTTGCAAGCTCCTCATCACTTTCAGAAGAGTCCTCACTCTCTGAAGAAGTTTCTTGCTTGCTAGATGGCTTGCCATCCTTGGCAATAATGATCTTTGCATGATGAATTAGACTGATTGATGTTTATATTCCACAACTCCGCAACTTGGAATGAGTAACGTAAGGCTTTTCCACTACCTGAGGTGTCAGAAAATCTCAGCTACAAACCTTTAAGAAATTTTGAAGGACAGAGGCAATGAACAGCAAGAGCTAGCGCAGTTGAGAGAGGCCCACTTAAACCCCAGGCAGTCTAGGTGAAGATGGGAAGTCTCTGTCAAAAATCCCATCCCAATGATGGGGTTGCAGATGCTCTCTAGCCCCTTCATCTGGTCATCAAAAACCTCGGAACGAGCTAGCTGGTTGTGATCCAACCATTGGATTGTCTGTTCTTGGTAGTGAACAAGCACTTTATAGCTCTGGTGTGCTTCTTCTTGAGCTTCTCACAGTGTTTCCATGGAACATCCCCATTTTGGGTATCATGGCCACAGGCACGTTTGAGGCATTAATTCTATATGCCGCTGTAGTAGGGGGCACAACCAAGCTTGCAGCCACACTGTTGCTGTGTGCAAGGAATGAAGATAACATTCCCATTTGTAACTATTCGCTACTGCCAAGTCCTTGCTCTACCTGACTGTTTGATGTTTGGCTTGAATTGGTAGTTGAATTTGCCGTGGCCAATGATATGGGCATGAGACACAAGCCCTTGCTTTGAAGGTATTGCATGGCCGTGCCCATATCTTCTTCCATTAGACTTGCAACTTCATGTTCAGCTACTGCCATGGCATCTTGAGAAGACCCTGAGTTTTGACCCAATGCTGTCGCTACCAATGTGTTCTTTCCCTCAGCAGGTAGATCTGCAACAAGTGGTGCAACTGCTGCAGCACCTCCAAGACTGCTCATACTAAGGACCTTCACTTGCAGTTGCAGAAACTTGACATACTCGATAATTTCATCAAGCATTGATGCCTTGTCAGTCTCATTAGAATTCGGAACCAACTCTTAAAGTGCCTTCATTCGTTCTTCTATCCTTTCCCGCTGGAGCCGCTCAGCAATACTGTGGGGATCAGTTGCTTGACCTCTTCGAGATCTTATGTGTGGCTTTACTACCCCAGCAACAACACCAACTACACCTTGAGACTGTGCCATACCTATATGGCTGTCATATTGTGGCATTGAAATACCTTGACATGTCTGCATCTGTCAAAAGTCACTAATAACAAGCAGACTTCTTGATCCAGCACTAGGTGGTCTCCCGTGCACCGATGATGTTGATAGCTTCCTGAGCCTTCTTTGCTTGAAGACAATGGACCAGTAGAGGAGCTTCTGCGACATGAACTTCATATCATGGTGCAAGAATAATTAAGCATAGGCCTAACAGTAATGCATTTCTAGGGCAGGGCGTGTGAAGACCCTTTCATGACAGTTGGTGATGTTGGGCATGCTGGTCAAAGATGCAATGTGATACACAAGCAATGATACTCATGTGTGAACTATTGATACACAAGGTTGAACAACACCCAACTTTCTTGTTGTTGTGGCTACATTACTATCAACAAGAATAGGTCGACCTTGAGTAGGACCAACACCAGGATCCTCTCCACCATCAAGAGGAATGTCATATATAGGTAGCAATATGCTGCTAGATGGATTGGGAATGCATGCAGGGTATCTAGACCATTATGGCTATTACAATGCTCCAGGAGCACCTTGTTACAGTAATATGGTTATGTCAGGTGTGAATGACAACCATGCATCACCTATTACTAGTAATTTTGGATTGTACGGAATGCATGCAGAGATCACAGGGCCCCCATATGGGCTTCAATCCATGGACGAATAGCAACCATCATTTGGTTTTGGGCAGCACCATGCCTATATGTATGATGTTCATGCTTACTCTCATGGGCAGCAGTGTGCATATGGAAAGGTCATCAAAAGTACCATAGAGAAAATTATGTTCAGCAAGCTTGATGCTGGAATGGTTGATATGATGGTTGCATTGGCACATGCGCTCATGATATTTGATGATACAATGATGGCTGCAGAAATAGTAGATGTTGTTCTGGTTGAGCAGGTACTTGTACAACAATTAACACTTAATACCCCTCAGTTTGGTACAACAATGTATTGTGGAGACTCTTGTAAACCTCTATGAAAATATTGTTTTGCGAGAAGGCCTAGATCACATACAACACAAGAACATGCTGATTGATCTAATTGCTAGGACTGATGCAGAAGCTCAAGGGGACTCTATGCAATCATTGATTGAACTGTGCAGGAGTGACTGTGGACAGCCACCCTATTACGAGTAGTGTGGTGCATACGATCACAAGCAACATGCAGATGATGAGCACTCTATGCATGATGTCGATGTCTATGAACATTTTTCTTGTGATCAATATGTTGGGGGGCAGCATGATGTTACTCGAGGAAAGATTCTCACCTATGCTGATATAAGACGACTGCATGCTCAAGGGCTATGCTACCGATGTGCTGAGCCTATGTCCTCCAATCACAAGGATACATGCAGGAAAAGGAATGCTAAACTAGCAATTGTTTTAGAGTTTTTGGATGACGAGAACAATGAAGAGGAAGAGGAACAAGCGGATGACATAGTGGATCATGAAGATCATGAGCAGATCGCTAATCAAGTGGACATTCCACTGCAGCCCCATGAGGAGACCCTTCAATCGAAGGATGTTGTGTTTTTATGCCCGGTAATTGCCAAGAATGCTGGGATCATGGACATGCAACACATCGGAAATGATGCAGGAAAATTTTCAAAGTATGCAATATTGTATGTTTTCAACAGCACCCATGCACATGCCAAGTCTAATCATATGATGCTCATTAGAGACTTGATGCAAAATTCAATAGTCATGATCATTCCAACTTCACTCATGAATGATAATCCACTGCATGGAAGGGATCACCACTTTCCTTTTGATCCCGGTGGCAGTGCAGAGACCCACATTTGTATGGATGACCTGCACGCTGGTGATGCTTACCATGCAGGTTATCCATTTGATCTCGAGGGTTGAAAGAAAGCTCTATCTACATCAGCACTCCCCGATGTAGTCCCCTCACCTTGAGGCGGCAACCTTGGCTGAGGACGACTCGATTTAGGCATGTTTTGCAGTAGACAGCCATCTACTTTCAAACAGTTTTGGGCCTGCATTAAGTGCACCCTTGCATGACCTACGTGGGCTGAAAGTACCCTCAACGAGCTTCGTTTTAACATGTCACACGCCTCAATCGGAGATGCCCATAGGAAGTTATGACTAGTTTTCTCCAGCAGGCCTGTTCTGGACAGCATGCTGTCCACTGTTTGTGAGCCCCTAATTGTCAAGAATTGGAGGCCAAACTCATATGCTATCAACTTGCACATGTCATATACATCATATCCACAATTTTATGCCCCAATTCCACATGAGATTGTACTCCACCATACCCATATTCTCCTTTGTAATGTTGAGCAGAGTAGTACTCTGCAAACCCCCCCCCCCCCAAACTATCTTTTCCACTTGTAATGCTGTAAAGAGTAGTACTTTGTAGCCCACTACCTAGCCATACTACCTAGCCATACCAATAAGTCCAATCTTTGTTTTTGAGGACAAAAACTTTATTTTGAGTGGGGATGGATTGAAATGGAGGGAAATACCTAGTGTCACACTAACCTAGGTATAAAAGGTGTGAAGGACATTGGCATGGTACCATTTTATGAATATACACCTTCTTCCCTGTCCTTCCATGGCTGACAGCCATTTCTCTCTCCTCTTCTCTTATTTCTCTCTCTACTCCTAGTATTTCTCTCTCCTCATCACTTTCTTTCTCTCTCTTTTTCTCTTCTTCTTCTTCTTCTCTTAGTCTTCTCTCTCCTCTTTCTCTCTCCCAGTTCCTCTCTTTGATAGAGTTGATGGAAGAAGATGAAGATGAAGATGAAGTATCTGTACTTGCTGAATTTCATTCCAAGGTTGCCGAAAGTACCTTTTCGGTTGCTGCATATACAAACCCAAAGCTGAATCTTGCAAGTGAACCTAATCTTTTTAATGGTATAACATTAAGTACAATAAGAATAGAAAAAAGTACTACTGTGAATCAGCATATAGCAACAAAGATCAAAGATTTATCTATGGAAGAAGGGTGGTCAACTAGAAACGAGCATGCTCATTGCATTGCTCAAGTTCTAGTTCATTTCCTTGAAGAAGATTATGAAGAAGATTGGCTATTTGAGCATAATGAAGAAGAAAGATACTTGGACGATGAAGACTTCAAGCATATTAAGAGGAAAGCTTATGGCTTCTTTTTTAAAAATGGGCATCTATGGAAGCACGCAAAGAAGAAGAAAGGAGCACATGTCCGAGTTTTAGGTAATAAAAGGTTGCAACTACAAGTAATGAAGGAATGTCATGAAAGCTTGTGGGCTGGCCATAGAGGTGTATGGTGAACCTTTATTAAAGTCAAAGAAAAATACTGGTGGTAGAACATGTATCAAGATATAGAGAATTTTGTTGAAACATTTTATGTGTGTCAGGTGTATTCTATGGTCAGGCATCAAGATGAGTTACAATTAGCTTATCCCTTGTCTATACATTATAGATGGGTTATTTATCTTATAACCATGCCTACAAGGATATGGAATATGCGGTATTTAGTGCTTGCAAGAGAAGATCTAACCAATCAAGTTGAAGGTAAAGCTTTAACAACCAAGATCACTCAAGCTATTTGTCACTTTTTTCTTGAAGAAGTATTTTGAAGATATGGATGTGTTGGCAAGGTAACCGCGAATAGAGGAGAATTGGATGCCGATGAGGCACACAACTTCTTTGCTCAATTGGGTATCAAGTTGGCTTTGACATCAACCTACAATTATGAAGGCAATGGAAAGAGTGAGAGAGGACACTAACCTATTCTCAAAGCTCTAGCAAATTCTTGAAGAGAAAAGATCAAACAATGGCCTAAAATGCTACCTTTTGCATTATGGGCTGATTGACTACTCATAGTACAATGACTGGCTATATACCAGCTAAACTTATGCATGGAAAAAAATCAATTACGCCAATTGAAGAATCTATTCTCACATGGAGTCTTCTACCTTGGGAGGAAGGCTTTAGTAGAGAAGAGTTGCTGACTTTGCACATATGGCAGCTAGAAAGAAGGCCCGAAGATGTTCAAGCAGCTATTAAGAAGTTAAAAACAGCCAAACTAAAAAACAAAATAAGATTTGATGGCAACATCAACTTCGGCCAAGATCTATCCAAGAAAATGACTGGGTGCTTGTCTATGACAGCATCCTAGATAATCATTACAATGCTTCTAGGAAGATAATAAAGCATTGGTTTTGCTCATATGTGGTAAAGGTCATTCATGACAATGCCACATATTCATTGGGTGAATTGGATGGGATAAGCATGAAGATATCCCTATAGCTGGAAAAAGAATCAAGCTCTTCAAATGAAGAGAAAGTTCAACATATGAGTTAGAGGACTTGGATATAATCCAAGAGCATGAAGACATAGAGGAAGAAGAAGATGCAGAAGATGAAGACATTGACATGGTAGAAGATACTTCTTCTGACACTGCAGATCCATAAGACTTTGGCATATGCTAGAGGATTTGTAGGTTAAGAGGGGGTGGATGTCGTGCCGCTACGCGCACATTGTGTGAAAAAGTCTAGAGTATGGCTTCCTTATAGATCTAGAGAGCCAATGCCACTTTAGGCATTACTGTTAGTATCCATGGTTCAAAAATATTAGATTTTTGGACAAGTTTCAGCCAATTTTTTATATTTTAGATATTATCTCTTGTAAAAATCCATAAAACTGTACACAACTTCTACATTAGGATAACATGTAAAAGAAAGCATGTAGCTTTCAACTATTTTGAGAGGATTTTATGTAAAAAGAAAGATTAGGAAAATCGCACAATGTGCAATCGCTATTTTCAGGTAGTGAACAACACTCTAAAGTGGGAGATGAAGAGGGAGTGATTTGGCAGAATTCTGGCCAGGTGTGCTAGTATTTCACCCCCCTTTCAAAGTCAATGGAAGCATTAGATTGGTGATCTGAGGAGCATAGAGGAAGGTATTATTTTATACATGTTTTTGTCTACAAGATTTTTATCTTTTCATAATGCGAAAATAAATTAACAAGCTTCATCTCTGTTAGTATTCTTATACATTTTCTATTTCTTTCTATGAGTATTCTTCTACGTCTTCTATTTCTTCAAACCCCTGCTCTTTCGTCTACTCCTCTCCCTGAATCTCCCTTCACCCTGTTGTCGCTTACCCCCGTGGTAGACTTTCGACACCAAATGCACCGACACCATGTTAGGGGAAGTTTATGCTATCATCACAGGTCAATTCCGAAAGATATTTGGGCTGATTTGGGGCCGATATCTTCAGCCATATTACGAGAATTAGCTAACAAAAGTGTTCTTTTAATTCATTTCTTACTCTATAGAAGACATCTTATCAAAATATGCAAGTATTATGTGCCCCTATGGCAGGGCAATGTTTGTAGATCATTCATGGATACTTTGAGTTTAATTAAGAGGAGATTTTTCTCTTATTTCTTGGCAATGGTAACTTATCCTTATCAGGAAATCAATTTGAAGCTCTCTTAAAGCAAGTCTCTTTGCCCTATAAGCCTTGTAATTGACTCATAAGCTTTTGTCCCTAATAGTCTACATTGAATGTAATCATGCAAAGTTGATTCATGCTATGGCATCATGTATGAATGATGGGATGTAGAGTTGTTTATAATATATGACATAATATTGTACTTGATTTTATAATTTGTGGTTTCTCTTACAGTCAAGAAAACAAGCTTGATTTGAGTTAGAACTTATGAGATAATACTCTTGTGGTCTTTGCTAAGAACATGCAGTTGGAAGCTCTAGTATAACATCTTCAACAACTTGGCTTGAAATCTTCAACCCTTCTCTTATCTCTACCATCTCCAGAGTCTAAGCTCTTGAACCCCCATACATTCTTCTCTCTCAAACCCCTGTGATTGACTGTGCAATATCTCTTGAACCTTTAAACATTCATTGTAATCTACTTATCTCTTGAAGACACATCTCTATCTATCTTGTCCAGTTTTCTTGCCAAACCCCTATGGTGACCTTCAAACCTATGCACTGCGACATCGTGTGTATAAGAAACAATGTGTGTACAATGACAGTGCTCTCTCAAGTGTGTGTGCAACTAAGATTTATTGCATATAGTTGTAGTGGTGCCTCATGCAGTGCTAGTGCTCAATGATGGTGTAAATTGTGCATAAAGCCCAACCCATGGCATGGAGATAATTAATAAAATTAGGAGATGACCCCCGAGTGTAGTATATCATACAAGTGCAAATACAAGTGCAATGTTATGTGCTCATGAATCCAAAATTCTCATGATATGCAAAAGTCTAGGCAAGAAAATATACATATTTTAAGATATTTAGCAGCTACTAGCAAACTCTAGCTCCAATCTGTCCAAAAAAATCCAATCTCAACCAAGGCTTTCAAGTTTCCACACTCAAAAATTTTAAAAAAGTGGCTAAAGAAATTTCTAAACTAGATAACCACAAAAAATCCCAACTACAAAACTAACAGCCATGCAACAACTAAACTAACAAAAATGCAAGCTATCCACAGTTTTTCTAGGGGTTTTCAGTTTTTGCGAAAATGCTTGACAATGGCTACCAAGAGATCATATGGGGATAAAACCCTAGAAAATTTGCTATATATAGAGGACCTTCAATGCACATCTCACTTTCTCGACTTCCAAGTGAGTCTCTTGGAGAGTGCATCCTTTTTGGGTAAAGAACTCTCTTACGTGACAATCTGAGAGTATCTCGTCTTTTGTGTGGATGATTCTAAGAATATTTTTTATGAGCATGATTCCATTATCTACATACAGATATTTAAAATAAGGAACCAAAGCATATAAAAATAAGATTGGGTTACTCATTTTAATGTGAACAAAAGGAAATCCCTGATTGTTTGTTGTTCTTCATCCTTGTTTTCAAACAAACAACGGGGAAATCACAAACCACTTTATATATTAGGTTATATTTTTCCCTCTCATGGATCATATGTATCCTAGATATGAAGCATTAGGTTAGATAATAGCAATTATGAGTGTGTGAACTTGTTATAATGGGTTAATATCCTAGCTTAATTAATGTTAAGTTATGATATGATTATTGTTTGATACTATTTGGAATACATTATCCTTAACCAGGTAAAAGTGAGTTCATTTGTCCTTGTTTATTATTAGTTTAAACATATGATCTAATGCTATGCTTATTACTTGTAAGTTCTATATATGTTTCTTATTGAATAATTATGTAATATTATAATATAAATATGTGTATATAATATGTATACACGTATCTATGAATATTAGTGTTGCATAAAAGCTATGAATGTTTCAAGCATTGTTGCATATTTACTTGTGTCTATGTGTATTCTTAAAGCATAAAACCAATAAATGTTCTCATCCTTATTGTATGTTTACTTATCTCCTTCAAGATTCTCATATGTCACATGATTTAAAAATAGACAAAACTTTATCATCAAAATGACTAGATTTTGTCAGTTGCATACAATTGTTGAAATAATATAGGAATAGTATTTCTATGAGCCAACATGTTTTTTAATTATTAATTATACTTAGCTTGTTTGTTGAAGGTTATGAATTTGAAGAATCGATTTTTTTAATTTTTTTGTTTATTCCATGGATTCTATTATGTATTACTTATTTCTTTATTTTTTTGTTGCAAGCATTTGTTGTAAGTTATAACTAGTAAGCTTACAAAAGAGTGATCATGGATCAAATACTTGCTACATCCATGTGCATTGCAATATCCAAGAATATGAGGACACCAATCACTTAATTTATAAAGATAACCAATGCTTTTTTCTTTGACCTACCTAATGCAAGTTTAGGTTCTAGTTGCAAGAAAAAGTCACCGAGGATAGAGTATAAATTTTCCAAAAGCCTTTTAGGTGGATATATATATTGGGAGTTCAATTTTTGCCATGTCATGAAGTTTGGTAGTGCATCTTGCATTAGGGTTCATTTCCTTATAGCATGAATAATTCGATGCATATGTATCGACACAACTACCAAAAAAGCAGCCAAGGCCATTTGAGAGCACTATGAACACAACAAGGCTTCTATTGCAAGAGTGTCATGCGAAGAAGTCAGCATGTTTGACTCACACCATGACATTTTCAATCAACCAAACATCTCTTAATCTCAAATAACCCATTCTTCTAACTCTAGAGAGTTTCAAGCATGACCTCGTGGGAAAAGTAGTATTGGGGATTGGACTTATGGAGCAACAATAAAGTGGTTACAAATTTCTATATTGTGATGAACCCATTCTATGTGAACAATGAGATAACATGTATAGAATGTGTCAAGGGCATCTCTAAATTCAAGCTAATAGAAGGTTCATTTTCAAATCCTTTTGTGCAAGAGATGGACAAGGAGCAATTGGCATGGAGCTGGTGGACTATGAATGCAAGGGATACTTATCCATATCTCATACCCCTAGCTATGCGAGTGCTTGTGCAATGTGCTAACAACTCTAGCTTGGAGTGAAGCTAGAGCATATATAAATTTGTGCACAATACAATTCATAGCAAATTATTGAAAAATAGGGCTAAGAAGTTGCTATATGTGTATGCAATGATACGATCTTGTTGATTCTTAAGGTCAACATCTATGAGGAGGGCATGCCCTTGGGGAAGTATAGTTGTGATGACATTGAGACTAATGCCTCAACCAAGTCAAAAAATTTGATAGTGACAATCACACAATTGCAATACACATTGAGATTCAGACGAATCTAGAGGTAATAAATGTACACGTTCAGGAGTGTCTTACTCATCTCAAATGACTCCATCCCAAACATTGTTCATCAAGTAAGAATATCATGAAGCAGTAATATATTAGATTCAAATATTTACCTTCACATTTTCCTTGCTCTTAAAGAATTTAAATGATGTAACTCATCAATTAGTGGATAATTTTTTATAGCAATTAGCTTGCAATATCACACTTACATTATACTGTGAAAAAGTATTTATTATTTATAAACATTGATACATTTTGAAAGCTACCTCTTTGTAGAAAATCAAAAACTTGTATCTCTTTTCTATCTGGCCTTGTAAATCTATGTTTGTACATGAATGTGTTTACATGTAGTTTTCAATTAGCAAAGAGGTTGTGGAAAGCACTACCTATGTTTGTACATCAATGTGTTTACATGTGGTTTTCAATCAACAAAGAGGTTGTAGAAAGCACTATCTATGCTCTCTTGATCTACCTCTTGAGTTTGTATATAAGATATTCTAAATACACTACAAGGATTTGAGCTAGTAGCGACGCCGATTAGTGACGGCGGATAGCGGCGTTGCTATTGGTGTCGCTAATAGCGTCGCTATTTGCGTCGCTAGTTGTGTCGCAAATGCGACGCAAATAGCGACACTCCACAGGGAAAAAAAGCGGCCGAAACCGAGCGCGATTTTCATTTCGCGTTTGCGGCTTGTGAGTTTTGAGAGCGAGAGTGAGGGAGAGAGCGACCGTCATGAGAGAAGGAGAGGAAGAAGACTTGCCGCCGCCGCCGCCGTTGTTCGCGAAGGAGAGGAGGAGCCTTTATCGCAAAGAGGAGCCGCCCCACGCTCGCCATATCTCATCGGTGAGTCTCCCTCTCTCTTTCTTTTGCTTGTTTAAGATTTAAATCACTTTCTCTTTTGCTTGTTTAGGAGAGAAAATGAGAGAGAAAGAAAGGGAGAGGGAGAGAGAGGGAGAGAAAGAGAAAGAGAGGGAGAGGGAGAGGGAGAGGGAGAGGGAGAGGGAGGGGGAGGAAATGAGAGAGGGAGAGAGAGAAAGAGAGGGAGAGGGAGAGGGAGAGGGAGGGAGAGTGCATTCTCTCTCCCCCTCTCCCTTTTTCTTGTTTAATGTTTAAATCACTTTATTTTTTGCTTGTTTAGGAGAGGAAATGAGAGAGAAAGAGAGAAAGAGAGGGAGAGAAAGAGAGGGAGAGGGAGAGGGAGGGGAAGGAAATGAGAGAGGGAGAGAAAGAGAAAGAGAGGGAGAGGGAGAGGGAGAGGGAGAGGGAGAGGGAGAGGGAGAGGGAGGGAGAGTGCATTCTCTCTCTCCCTCTCCCTTTTGCTTGTTTAATGTTTAAATCACTTTATTTTTTGCTTGTTTAGGAAATGAGAGAGAAAGAGAGAAAGAGAGGGAGAGAAAGAGAGGGAGAGGGAGAGGGAGGGGAAGGAAATGAGAGAGGGAGAGAAAGAGAAAGAGAGGGAGAGGGAGAGGGAGGGAGAGTGCATTCTCTCTCTCCCTCTCCCTTTTGCTTGTTTAATGTTTGAATCACTTTCTTTTTTGCTTGTTTAGGAGAGGAAATGAGAGAGAAAGAGAAAAAGAGAGGGAGAGAGAGAGAGGGAGAGAAAGAGAGGGAGAGGGAGGGGAAGGAAATGAGAGAGGGAGAGAAAGAGAAAGAGAAAGAGAGGGAGAGGGAGAGGGAGAGGGAGAGGGAGAGGGAGAGGGAGAGGGAGGTAGAGTGCATTCTCTCTCTCCCTCTCCCTTTTTCTTTTGGAGAGTGTTAAGATATATTGTGAGAGGGAGAGGAAATACGAGAGAAAGAGAAAGAGAGGGAGGGAGAGGGAGAGAAAGAGAAAGATAACATATATTGGAATGATAGCATATCCATGATTATGGTAATAGTATCCACTTTAATTTTTTTATGGGCACCATTACATCGACTCCTTAAGGGGGCTAAAAATTAGTCATACCGTTTATAAAGTCTAATTAGGAGATTTTTAGATGCACGATAATAGACTTATCGATAATAGTATGCAATGTGATTTGCCATGGGCCACGTACATTGGTGACTCTTTAAGATGGCTTAAAATTGGTCATGTCCTTCATAATCTCCAAGTAGGGGATCTGATTGTGATATACATAATTCATTGTTTTTGTATTAACTTTATAGGCATAACAAATTAGAAATCATGCCAACTTGTCAATGGAAGGACTAAAAGAAAATGATACCCTAGCTAATGGTCATTACGGTACTTCATCAAAATGAACCCAAAAGTATTGTTATAGAAGAAGAATCCCTTAAATTGAGTATAGGATATTTTCTCTCAGGTCTTATGACTATGAGTAGAATTGATTGAAATAAATTTTATTACTATAGTTGATAAATTTCATAGATGGCATTAATTTTAATACGCGATCCTGGGACAAAAAAACCACATTTCTAATATGCTTTTTGTTGAGATTGATTTATTATTAGACTAAGAGATCCTCAATGATGCTCATAAATGGATTACTTATACTCAAAGCCCTCTAGTGCAGTTTTTTACAATAACAAATAATTATCTACCGGGACAAACAAATCCTTGAGCATGATACAAGGCCGAGATATAACATCAATAAATCTCTCAACTACTATGTACAATGCAAGATTTATGGTCAACTTGCAACTTGACGTACATCTCCATAAAGCTATCCATTTAAGCCTCGTTTGCTATAATGTAGATAAGATGGAAAACGAAGAAGTTCTTATTGTTCAAGATCGTGAGACGTATCTTAATCAGCGTGTCCCGTGTCCTTGCTCTCAATGCAAGTTGGCAATTAGACGAAAATGCCGATTGTCTATAGAACACATACGACGATTTGGCGATTTTCAATCTGAGATCATTGATTAGGCGATTGCGGATTTTCAGCAAACGGTAATTTGAAGTTAATATTAATCATGCATTGTACTCGCAAGCTAATTGAAAACCATACACAATAAGATTGGGTCTTGTTGGCAAATTTTCTATCCAGGGGGGTGATGTCTCGACCCAAGGGCGAGTGCACCCTTTGCGGCCAATTAGAAGAGTTCGTGGATGTGCGATGGATGGATTGCAGGAGCCAATCCACCACTCGCAAGGCCCATCTATACCGTCAATGCCAGAGGAGACAGACAACCTTCCCGACCTACCTATAATCTTGGAGCCTGAGATGGAGGCAATGATTCCCATGGATGTTGAGACATTTGACCCGCTTAGAGAGGAAGCATCCATACCATTATATAATGGGTGCCGAGTATCTCGGTTGAAGACATTGCTTGCACTCTTAAGTGTGCAAGCAAAATACGGTTGGAGCGATGCGAGTGTGACCGAGTTATTCAGGTACCTTGCACATAGGCTTCATTGATTTTTTTTTTTACAGTATTATTGCAAACATTTGTGCTTTTTCAAGGTGTTTTATGATTTTTTTCAGGTTATTGAAATATCATATATTACCACCTGCAAATACCATGCCTGAGTCTCGTGATGATGCACGACATGTTTTACGAAAGCTTGGCATGGACTACAATAACATCCATGCATGTATCAACGACTGCATACTGTTTCGAGATGAATACGAGACTATGGAGACATGTCCAAAGTGTGGTTCTCACAGGTATCGACAGGACTTGCAAGGGCAAACCATCCCTCAAAAAGTTCTCAGACACTTTCCGCTCATCCCCCGCATAAACCACATGTTTTGCACGTCTGGCATGGCAAGCTTGACAACGTGGCATGTGCAAAATAGGTCCATGGATGGAGTTCAACGAATATCAGTGGATTCGCGCGCATGGAGCCACATTGACTCTACCTTCCCAGGCTTTGCGCGAGAGCCAAGGAATCTTCGGCTTGGTCTCGCCATGGATGGTGTGAACCCATTCGGTCTGTGCTCAACTTCTTACAGTGTGTGGCCTATAGTGCTTGTCAACTACAACATCCCTCCATGGCTTTCTACGAAGAAAGGACATCTCATCCTTAGCTTGCTCATCCCGGGCCGCTACAAAGTAAAAAATATGGACGTGTATCTTCATCCATTAGTCGATGAGCTTAAGATTTTGTGGGAGGAGGGGGTCAATGTGCAAGATATGAGCAGGCGCGATGGTCGGCAGTCAGCCAACATTCGAGCCATTCTCATGTGGACGATGCATGACTTTTCGGGTTTGGGAGAGTGCTCAGGTGAGCAGACCTCCGTTTCACTGGTAATATCTATATTTTATCTCATTCAATCAAGTATTCACTAGGTCGTGGCTCGCCTTACAGGTCTGGTTACCTCAGGTTATCATGCATGTCCATTGTGTGGGCCACAGTTAGACTCCCGAAGATCACAAACCATGAAGAAGATGGTATATCAAGGACACGCCGCTTTCTTGCCGGAGGATCATGAACTCAGGGAAGGTTTTCTTGGACGACCTCCAACACATATGAACGCCGCAAGCTGGTACGAGCTGAAAATGGTAAACCCGGAATCACATCCAAATGGAATGCGACGGTTCTCAGTTTTCTATGAGTTGCCATATTAGACCCACTTACAGGTCAACCACTTGTTGGATCCCATGCATATTTTCAAGAATGTGGGCAGCTTGCTATGGGACCACATCACAGGAAAGAGAGACACTATAGGGTCACGAATGGATTTGAAGGAGGTAGGTAAGATGGAGGTGCTTTGGCTGCAGTTGAGTGCTGAAGGGGGAGTGCAGCTTCCTCGCGCTCCTTGGGTTTTGTCCACCAAAGAAGAGTGCATTGTGAAGCAAGTAATCAAGTCTATCCACACTCCGATGGGTATGATGCGTTCTCTCAGGTCCGCATTTTCTAAAGATGACCAATTGTCGGGGCTAAAATCCCATGATTGGCATAAGATATGTTAGGTTTGTGAACAGAATGGATTGCAATTAGCGTGGGCATTTTGCAATTTGAAAAGTGACCATTATTCATAATGCTTTCTCATTTGTGGCAGTTTATCCTACCGATCGCGATCGCAGGATGCCTTACTCCAAAAATTCGCGGGGCCATTTACAAGTTGTCGACTTTGGTGCAATGGATCTCACAGAAAGAGATTAAGACGTCCTCTATTGAATCCGCGAGGTGGAGAGCAGTGGAGACAGTCTGTCTCTTTGAGAAATATCTTCCCACTAGCATGCTCACGATACCTCCACCTTCTTGTGCATCTTGTGGACGAAGTGGAGATTGCTGGACCTGTCCATACGCGATGGATGTTCTTCCTGGAGCGCTTCATGAAAACCTTGAAAGGCTTTGTGCGACAACGAGCTCGGCCAAAAGGTAGCATGGCGGAAGGTTGGTTGGTGTCAGAGGCGTTAGTGCATATCTCACAATGGCTACCAACAGTGGAACCAGACAATGAAATGCTATGGACGCTGAAGGATGATGATAGACTGACTGGAGATGTGGTGGTTGGAAATGGGATAGAAAAAAGAATGGATGCCTCAATGGAAGAGAAGGTGAATCACTTTTGTATGTTGCACCATGCCTCCATGGAGACGTGGCTCGCCAAGTACCAGATTGCAAGGCAAGATCGAGAGGAAGCGCAAGCTGAATTCCGACGCAGTACGCGTCATCGACCGATTCGATATCCCGAAGGCATGGAGGAGATGCCGCGGTTTATGTCAACACGATGGTTGCATGGAGCCTTGACCGCAGCATCCAGCGAAGGAACAGAGGTCTCAATGGAGGAGTGGGAGTTCTCGAGGGGATGTAGTCCAAAGGTGATGAGGGGTTTAGAATATGTCGTATCTAAATTTTATATGCAACATCTAATTTGAGTGTTTCAATGTACAATACAAAATATATAGTGTAGCGTGGTCGCGCGGAAGGCATTTTCACGTGGAGCGTATTGACAAAATGCGCTCCACAATGGACTGTGGTGTCATGGCAAGGTTTGAGCAAGAGAGCCGGCGATGAGCAACGGATCCGAACACGGTTGTGGATGAGATGGAGTATTTTGGGAACTTGCAAAGTATTATTACGGTGGATTACCGTAGCTTCTCCATGATACTATTCGATGTGCAGTGGTTCAAAGTGGTACTTGGAGGAGCTGGAGCAACAGTTCGACGAGGTCCATTTGGATTTCTCGAAATAGATTCCGAAAAAAAATGGACGGATTTGCGCGACACCTTTGTGTTGCCGGCCCATTGTGAATAGGTGCATAGAGTCATTTGCTTGCTAATTGTAATACGACATGGTTTATGTCACAATGGTTTGAACTCGCTTTGTACGTGTTTGTGAACAGGTAATCTTCTATCCAACCTCGATGGTGGTATGTTATACCTTCAACTTCTCGAAGTGCGAGAGTATATGATCAAAGCGATGTTCCGGGCATAGATGAAGATAATATGCAAATAGAGCGGTCGATATTATAAGGGGTGGAGGCCGCCGCAAGCTTGGAGCCCACATTGGCTAACAATGATGGAAATACAGGAGTCCAAGAATTTTTTGAGAACGAGGCAAACTCATTCTTTTGTGGTGACATGTCTATCGACCTTCTAGTGTATGCAGAGTTGTATCAGGAGATTAACATGGGACCATAGGATACTTCATTCTTGGAGAATTGTATTACTCAATTCGTTGCTTAGATCTCACATAAAGATACATAAGATATGCATTTTAAGATGGATTTTTTAAAAATGATTTATATTACTGTGCTTTGTATAGTTTAAATTGATTATTCTAACACCATTTTTTATCTGTGCAGGTGACATTTTCAGGATGAGTCGAGGGATGAGCGATGAGGAGTTTCAGGACATGATGACATGCATGTCTCCAGATCAGCTCGCGAGATTCAGAGAGATGGCAGACCAGGAGCTGTCTCGTTCTTCGTCAAGGCGCTCTGCTAGATCTGCTTCAGCGCGATTAGATGCTTCAGCTTCGAGTAGACGATCTCGACGCTCACGACTTGGGCCAGAGGGAGGGACTGCATCAGGATCAAGGGGATGCTACTGTGGAGACACGGATGTGGTGTCTCCGTCTCGTCGTTCAGCTAGAGCTGCGTCACCTCCAGGATTTGTCACACCTGTGGGGACGTCTACTCCAGTTACTCCGGCTTTTGCGTAGCCGTCAGCAAGTGGCACCCCTTTTGGTGGCACCCCTTTGAGTGCCACTCCGAGAGAGGTTACCCCCATCGGTACACCGAATGTAGAGGGGTCTCCTGGATATGCCCAAGAGCGTGGACGGAGATGGGAGAGGACCCATCTTAGGCAGACTCCTAGGGGTTATGGATACCTGGTTGATAGTAGGTCAGGAGCCATCATCATGAATGATGAGGGGAGGAGGGTGATGGCTCGCATGAGAGAGTTGTGCCAACAAGTTTTTCGACACAACGTCCTGGATCATTGGAAGAACATACCGGAGGGGAGCAAGGACTACATAGTAGCATCCTTGCACGAGGAGTTTCCGGTGCCAGCCGTAGTAGATAGATTCTCTACGGGCTGGATGATGGATTGCATGCGTGCATACATGTCACATAGACGATCCGATGCACGCAAGGCAATCAAGAGTGGGGCTGCAAAGCCCGAGTGGTTAGATGCTGACGACTGGCACCGACTGAGGGAGGAGGCTACAGATTCACCAGGACGTTGGAGTCAGTAGCGGGAGGCGGCGAGGGTACGACTCGAGGCCAGAGTGGTCCATTATCTTGGGAGTGGCGGCCACAGGATATATTTGGAGGACTTTGTAAGTTTCTCTTTTGTTTTGCTTGTTTGTTTTTTTTGAAATATTCTTTGTACTAACAATCATGTTTCTAACAGTTAGCATTTTGTTTTCTTTGCAGTACTCCATTACAAATCGCGATCCGCAAGGCCTTGAGACTCGATATGCAGAGAGGCACGGTCTCAATGCATTGATCGACCGATTGTATAGACGCGGCGGCCCTGTAAGTCACTCTTCTTTCTTGTCCGTAGTTACCATGAGATATTTGAATGCATTATTATATGGTGGATTGATGTGTTGTTTCTTTTTCTGCAGAATCCGTTCGATGCTCCTTTGCGGCGGGACGAGCTTTCGGGGGACGAGGATTTGTAGCTCGCCCTTGGATCCTTGGAGCTCACACACCTTTAGTTTTTAGTTGCCTGATCTATGTAGACATTTTCTATGTATTAGTGATATCCTTTCATGATTGTACCAATCGCATTTTATGCGATCATGTATTTATTTCATGTATCAGTTTTATGATTTCAGTATACATTCTTTTTGTTTGCAAGCGCTTTGTATGCAGTAGTGCAGAAACTATTTTGTATGGCTCTCATATAGCACACAGTGCTATATGTGGCAGGGCAGCTTGCTGCCCTGCCCCAAAAAAAAAATCCCTATTACCGTCGCTATTTGCGTCGCAAATTTACTGCTCGCGTCGCTATTGGCGTCGCTATTGGCGTCGCTATGTGCGTCGCAAATTTACTGGTTGCGTCGCTATATGCGTCGCAAATAGCGACGCCAATAGCGACGTTTCTATGGCGTCGTCAATAACAACGCTTTTTGCGACGACGGGGGCAAATTTTGTTGTTTGTATTTTCGTCGCTTTAAACGTCGGTATAAGGTCTATATCTTGTAGTGATATTTTATACAAAGCCTCAAGAAAAAGGATGTTGCACTTTGGACACTTATAAATTGTTTGTTTCACTAGGCAAGCAAGGTGCATGTAATGCCCTACAACACAAAGGATGAGCCCACATCTCTATCTAATGGCATGAAGCAACCATGATACATATTGCTCCAACTCATGGAGGCATCTACATTCTATAAGATAGCATGGGGATGGACTATGGCACTCATAAGATGGTCTTATGGTGATGTCCCCTAATAAGCACTCTCCACCACGACATGGTGATCCACATGCTCTGTAGTCCTTGTGAGTGTCTCAATTTTCTCTTCAATACAGACATGTACATGTGGAGATGTTTGAGACTACAAAACTTGTTGGAACTCTGATTCCCTTTGAAGTACTTGTGAATAGTGGGCTTTTTTTGGCAACCTCTAATTTTATTCCACATTGCCCACTTGGTTCTCTTTTTCTTGTAGGCATATATCAAGCACCATTGCTACTCCTCCACTACCACTACCACCACCACCACCTCCACTCATATCTATACCATCACCACCTTGACCTCCACCACCCACAACCACTAGCACCACCACCACCACTACAACTTTCTCTCCCCCTGTTCATCAAAAACACAACCAATGACACCACCAACATGTATTAGTCTCTTTCTCCACAATTTTTAACTACCTCAAGTACCAAAGTTTCATATCTCTCTCTCTCTCTCTCTCTCTCTCTCACTCATATCTTGGGGGCCCCATTGCGTGCATGTCCATCTTCTCCTCCCAAGGCCTTATTAATACCCTTTCTTTCACCCCTAACTCTCTCATTTATCCTCTATCTCTCTCTCTATAACTCTATGAGTATATTAGTATTTTTATCTCTCTAACTTCATTATATTAATCTTATGTGTTAATTTTTTATAATATTTGCACAATGTTAGTGGTTCTCTTGGAAGATTGGATTCGCTCGGAGTAATGCGTCTTGCAAGTCCGTTGGACGCATTGCTTCAAGATGGTAGTTCAGAGGAGTGTTTAGGCCATGGCAAAACTTGGATACTTGTTGCGCAATATCCATAGGTGGTACGTATTTTAGTAGGGTTACAAACTTTGAGTAGTAAGCTTCCAAAGTTAATTCTAGTTGCTTTAGCTTGAAGAATTCATTCATCTTCAAAGTCTGGTAAGTCGGCGGAAGGTATCGTCTGCGTATAGCATCTTTCAGCTGAACCCAAGTAACAGCGGCTTCAAAAACACCTTCATCTTTGCACCATTGCTTCCACCATAATCGAGCCTGGCCAACTAACTTAAGTTTGGCTGTCTAGAGGCGGTTCCTGAAGCAAGGAAATAGTCATCCATCGACTCAATCCATATCTCTGCCTATGCTGAGATGTCTATCCCTTCTCCTTCAAACTTGGGTGCCTTAATTTGCTTGAGAAGAAATTTCTTCTCTTGCATGTCAACATTCGTGGGTGCAGAAGGTGCCTAACAATCAAGCCATAATGCTTAGATTATTTTGTTTAGGATATGTCTACAAACCATACATTAATCAATCACGTATCATTACAAAATTTCGCTCTGATACCAACTGTGAGGGTGCCCGCCCATCGGCTTTCCAGGCACTCTTTTAGCGGTCTATCGAGAAACGAATCTAAGCGTCGCTGCCCGGCACTCCCAGGGAATGTTCCGAGTTTTGTCGCCTAGGGTTTCCCGAATTCGCCTCGCAATGGAACGTTCACGACCGAACCCACTAGGATCGACCTGAAATTTGGGTTCCTAGTTGTCAAGGTCTCCTGTTAGCATTCTAGTGTCAGGTATTGGACATCCTACTTTACGCAAAGATACCCAACCCGAAGCAGATCTATGCCGCACTTGGTTCAAAGAGAATGGGAAACGAGAGGGATGCGTTGCTCAACCTCTCTGCCCATAGGGCATAGTCCCATTCCGGTCCCCTAAAACGGCATGAATCGGGTTCTAACCTATCAATACCTAAAGGTCGAATGATGATAAAAACTTATGAGAAGCCTCCCAGTTCTCTGGGACCACCCTGCCATAGGACGGACCCGTCGGGGGTTCTGCCTACCCGCTTCCCTTAATAGCTTTAGTTTTCTAATTAGGTCCTACCACATTTATGTGTGACACTTAAAATCAGCTTCATTAATTTAGCCTTTTAGGGAACAAGGTTCGTTCGCGTAAATTATAGCACAGACACGAAAACAGAGCAAAGCAATCTATTGCCAAACAAGATCAAACAAGTTCCTTAACTTATCTTCAAGTTAATCTTTGTCTCCCGCCCATACAGGAGAAATTATGTTTTGCTTCTGTCCAACAGAAGTATCCCTTCTGCCCTGCAGAAGTAACTGGTCCAATTCACATGGCACCAAAAACTCACTCCTTTATCTAGAATAGGATCTCCCAACATGCCCAGATGTTGGGGGCGACGGAGGTCTTCAACTCCATTCTTGACGTAGCAAGGGGTGTCCAGAGCTCCAACTGACCCACAAGCTGTCTAGGAGCGAAACATCATTCCCGTGGTTGGCCTTTTCACCACTCGACCTTCGGCCCGTGAATCGAGCAGTGCCCTTTCGGGTTAATACGCGGTGCGACCATGGAGGTGATCCACCCGTACAATATATCCTTCCTTAATTAAATCCTTTAAGAATCAAGCACAAACAAGGCATTCAGCCTAATATCATTTTCCAAGAAAACATTCCTTTAATCCCATGGCGACTTGTCATCACAGACCCTTGCCATGCATTTACCATAAATCACAAGCACTTGGAATAATCATCCAAACAACAACTAACAACCAGTTGAATATAAAAGCATTTAGGATGTTGCTCGATCAATCAACAAAACCAATTGCATTCTTTCCATCCAATGCAAAAATAGATGATATAACATTTTCATCGTATATTTGCTCTCTCCCTTGGGATCTAAGAGCAATACCATGCAAACATGTTCTTAACACTTCCTTCCTTCGGCTAGGGCATATGTTAAGGGTTCAAACACTATTCATGATGTATGTTCTATAGGTCACTTACCTTGATTGATAACCCAACCCTGAATTTGGATTGGCAAAAGTCATCCTTATCCAACGGATCTCAAGACATCCTAGTTTTAATCCTTATGATCAATTTCTTGTACTAGCTCTTAGTCAAGTCATGAGGCAAATAGAAATTTATCCTCATATATCAAACATGTTATAGGCATAACATATAAATACTTGATAAGATAAGTGCGAGATGATCTCAAGTAATTAGACTCCAATAGGCCATGCATTGAGCTAGAATCTAGTTTTTCTTAATATTTGGGCTCTTAGGCTAAGTACTTTTGAAGTATCTAAACTTTAAACTAGTACTTCTCTATTCATGATTCTTAATGTCATATTCTTTTAGCAATTATGCTATCTATAACCCTTGACTATACTTTAATCTAGCACTTATATGCCCAATCTTTTAATGTCGTTCTTTTGATGACTATGCCATTCATAACGCTTGACTAATTCTTCCTTGTAATTGCTTTACTAGCAAATAAGTCATATGTAACTAGGTGCAATTATCTTCCCTTGATATATGCACTTTACAAACTCCATCTTTCGAGTAAGCGAGATGAAATTTATCCTTTCCCATGACCTATACTCGTGCAATAGTATGGGCTTAACGTATCTCATACGAGAATCAAAGCAAGCATCTATCAACTTGAAAATACATTACTTACAACCGAAACTATAGTTGGATTGACAGTGATGCCTTTGCTCGAAGCCTTGTTGTTGGTTGCGGAATTGTCATCTGCACGCGACATTCTTCGCTTGGAGGCCATTGTCCGCAGGTAGACTCAAGAGATTAAGAAGGTAGAATAGATTCAAGATGGGAGAGTGTAAGAGAAGATGGTTAAGTCGAGGATCGAGATAGAGGGAATTGAGCTAATTCTCTTCCTTGCGGCCTCTCAAGGTGACTCTTCTCTCTCTCTCTCTCTCTCTCTCTCAATCTCTCTTTCAAGCTCTTCCTCACAATCTCTTGGAGGGGTATCCTTCTCTCTACCTCTCTCTCGCAGCCTCTCGGGGTCTCCTTATGCTTCCATATGCCTCTCCCATGCCTCATATTTATAGTGAATTAGAGAAGAGGGCTTGTGGGTGAGAAGTGGAGCTCTTTGTGAGGGGGATCTTGGAAAGATCAGTGATCTGATGCTCAGATCATAAATCTGATGGTTCCATTGGCTCCGAAAGGGGGGTAAAACTCCAAGACACTTGGTTAAAAAGCTCTCAGTTCACTCCTTCTTCTTTTCTCTGTTCGAAGTGCTGTCTACTGCCTGTAAACTGCGATCGCGGCGCGTGCGATTTCGCCAGTCACTTTTCTTTATTTTTCTTTTTATAAAATCTTCAAACTAACTAAAATATCACTTGTCTTTTCTTTTAAATGACATCCAGTTCCATATCGTTTTTTTAGGATAATATCTAAAATATCTAAAATATACTAGCTTTGCCCAAAATCTAATGTTTTTGGACCTTCCAAACTATACACATGAACTTAGTGATTAATATAACTCATAAGTCTCGTTCACGTTGTAATTTACGTGAAGGGTAGCTACGGTCTTTGCCAATTCGAGAAAAATATCGAATTTTTAGTCTTTAGTTAGTAATCTTACTAACTTATTAATTGACTAACTAACTTACGAACCAACCAACTAACTTTTATTATGCGGAGATATTACACCTACTAACTAGTTGACCCAAGCTTAGCATTTTAGGGGAGTTTAATCTTGTATCCTCAATAAACCCTTCTACACTACCTATCATTGATGCATCTCTTGCTATAGCAATATGGAAGGTAAGTATCTCCAATGTAAGATTTGGGAGAACTTCCTTTGTCATTCTATCCATAAGAACGATACGAATTGCATAGATTATTGTTTCCACTAAATAATATATTATTTACACGAAGTATTAATATTCAATATTAAAAAATTTTAACACATTTAAATGAATGCAATGGATGAAAGTTTTTTCATTTGAAACACTCTTCATACATTTGCTACTCTCGCACTTTTTCTTGCTTTGGTGGAATGATGATATGCTCTTCATTGGTCTCAATCTTAGGGACTACAAAATCATAGTCGAAGTTATGTTTGACAACATATTTCCACTATAATACATTAGAAGTGTCAACTATGAACCATAATATATCAAACATTTAGGGGTTGGAGAAACTAAGTTAATTAATGATGAGAATCAATCTCCACTTGGCCTTTCTTGGTCAACAATAGGAGTGTTCTTTCTTTTGTGTTTTCCTTTTCCAACAATCGCACTAGTGATATCACTTTCTTGTGACTAGACATAATCTCTTTAGAAGAATACATAAAAGTGCAACATATTCTAAATAACATATGTGGATTTACTTAGCAAGGCTTTTGGTGCACAGATCGGACGATGTATGCTCGCGTAGTGAATGCCAGAAGGCCCCCAAGAACAATGAACTCTACTTTTTGCACAAGTTACAAGGTAAAAAGCATGAACGACAAGAGCAAGAGACCAATTGGGTGCAATCTCCCCCCATGCCTTGTGTGAGCGCTTCACAAAGCATGTATTTTTATGTATATTTCATCTTCATGCTCAATAATAGCCCAATTTACAAAAATATATCAAGCTTTTAGCTTTTGAGTTTGCTTTTACAAAAATAGGAATAAAGCTAATGGACGGTGCCCAAAGAGTCTGGCACGCCCAATACAATGTCCAAATAGAAATAACATAACTGTACGCATGGGCGCATACAAAATAATAATAAATAATCGATGCCTCAATAAATAGGCATGACAAAATATAGGCGTGGCGCCTATCAAAATATAATCCATAAATCGAATACTCGCTATCCTCCAATGATTTCCTCCGCCACTGCTGCTATCTCTACACATCAACTGAAGCATTCACAATCGTTAGTAAAATAATACAATTAAACCGACAAAAGTGAATACCTAGCAGTCTTCAGCTACATAAATAAATCAACTGGTTAGAAATAAATCCTAACCTTAATTTATTACGAGTGCGCACTCTAAACTCATAAACGTTTATTAATTTAATATGCATTTTGTGGAATCACCCGCTATGGAATCACCCATGTACACACTAAATTAATGAAACGCCCGAAAAGGACAGGCGTCCCCATCAACTTCTTGCACAAAGAATCCACTTTGTGTATGAGCCCCAGTCATCAAATTTTACGAAATCCATCGTAAAACCTCACGGAATCCACCATGGCATGGAATCCACCGTGGAATATGCCTCCTGACATCATACCCCCGGGGTGGGATAGCAATTGACCTCAATTGCTATTAGCTCAATGTGGAGCTAACAGAGTGGGGAAAGCATTTAAGTCTCTAGCGTGCATCCATTGTGCTTCCTCTATAGGATGGTTCTTAAATTTAACTAAATATCTAGAATACCTTCGGCCAGTACTAGTGGTCATAAAGTCAGTGTCTATGATAGTTTCTGGTTCAAGTATTTCAGTCTCTTCCTCTAATAAAGGTGGGTTTTCATAAACAGGGTGTACAGGTAATTGGCCTCTAAATGGTCTCAATAAACTAATGTGAAATGTGTTGTGAATTTTCCAATGAGGTGGTAATTCTAACTTGAATGCATTATCATTAATTTTATGAATAATCCTAAATGGTCCATAGAATCTAGGGGCTAATTTGACAACTGGGTGTCTATCTACACTTTGTAGTCTACGTTTTTTTATTCTCAACCAAACATAGTTATCAACTTTGAAATTCATTGCTTGTCTTTTCTTGTTGGCTTGTTTGGTATATGATTGATGGGCTTTAGCAATCATATCTTTAACCTCATCAAAAATAGTATTATGCATACTAGCAATATCATCAGCACTTTGAATTCTATTTGACAAAGATGCAACAGGTGTAGATAATCTATATCCATAAATCACTTCAAACGGTGCTTTCTTTGTAGATGTGTGTGGTGTATTGTTATATGCAAACTGTAATAAATGCAAATGTGTGTCCCATGTCTGTGGTTTAGAAATAGTATATGCACGTAAAAGATCTAGAATTGTGCTGTTAGTGGCTTCTGTTTGTCCATTAGTTTCTGGATGAAATGCAGATGAGAAATCAATCTTTGTGCCTAGGTTAGCAAACAGAGTAATCCAAAAGTTGTTACAAAATCTAGAATCACGATCTGAAATAATAACTTTTGGCAATTCATGGTTAGTAAAAACAGTTTTCAAAAACAATTGTGCTGCTTGTGATGCTGTTAAAGTTTGATTACATGGAATGAAATATGCTTGTTTACTAAATCTATCTACAACTGTCCAAATCATATCATGGTTAGATTTAGTATTAGGTAAACCAGTAATGAAATCCATAGAAATTTGTTCCCAAGGTTTAGATGGAATAGACAAAGGCATAAGTAATCCATATTGTTTACCATGATGTCTCTTAACTCGTTGACAAATCAAACATTCAGAAACAAAGTTAGATACATCAGCATCCATATGCGGCCAATAAAAATCTTCAGTTAATATACGTAAGGTAGATATGATACCTCTATGACCTTGATATGGGGGACAATGAATTTCATTAAAAACAAAAGATCGGAATGGAATTGTAACACACAATCTCTTTTCATAAAACATAAATCCATCATTATATGACAATGAATCAATAGGAATCAAATTATTTTGAACTAATTTATTCCAATCAACATGAAAAGTAATATCCTGATGATATGTATCTTTCATAGCAATCAAACAATCAAAAGATATGAGAGAAATATTATGAATGGCAGGTCTTCTACTCAATGCATCAGCCACTATATTTTCTTTTCCAGGTTGGTATTGAATGATAGGATGAAAACTTTGAATAAAGGATGCCCATTTGATATGACGGTCAGAGATTTGGGGTTGGCTAAGTAAATGTCTAATACTTTGCTGATCGGTCTTAATCATAAATTCTGAACCCATTAAGTAGTGTTTCCACTGTCTTAATGCTTGTACAACTGCTAATAGTTCTTTGTCATATGTGGAATATTTCAGCTCAGAAGGTTTTAGCTTACAACTAGAATAGGCTATAGGATGATTGTCTTGCATAAGTACAGCTCCTATTCCTGATCCACTAGCATCGGTCACTACTAGAAAGAATGGTCTATTAAAATCAGGCAACTGTAGAACAGGGGCATGGGTTAATGCATGTTTCAGTAAGTCAAAGGATTTCTGTTGATTTTCGGTCCAATGATAAACAATTCCTTTCTTCAGAAGTTTGGTTAATGGTAAAGCAAGTAATGAAAAATTACGTACAAACTTCCTATAGAAACTAGCAAGACCAAGGAATGAGCATAACTCATGCACGTTTTTAGGTACAGGTCAATTCAATATTGCATCAATTTTCTTAGGATCAACTTTAATTCCATCAAATGATACAATATGACCTAAATACTCAATTTCTGTTTTAAAGAATTCGCTCTTTTCAGGATTTGCATACAGTTGATTTTCTTTCAATAACTGAAAAACCAATGACAAATGCTCATAATGTTCTTTCTCATTTTGACTAAACACCAAAATATCATCAAAGAAGACAATTACACAATACTGATATTTCAGAAATATACGGTTCATCATTCTATTAAAGGTAGCAGGTGCATTAGTCAATCCAAATGGCATGACTAAAAATTCATAATGACCAAACTGTGTCCTAAATGCAGTCTTGAATATGTCTGATGTATCTAGTCTCACCTGATGATAACCAGACTTAAGGTCTATTTTACTAAATATAGCAGATCCTTGCAGGTTGTCCATAAGGTCATCAACTCTAGGAATGGGATACCTATTCTTTACAGTGATCTTATTTAAAGCTCGATAGTCAATGCACATACGACAGGTATTATTCTTTTTCTTGACTAACAGAACAGGTACACCGAATGGAGAACTGCTAGGTCGAATCAATCCTCTATTTAGTAATTCCTCAACTTGACTCTGGATTTCTTTTTGCTCTATCTGGTTATGCCTATATGGTGCTTTGCAAGGTGATTGTGTGCCAGGGATCAAATCTATCTTATGGTCTTCTGGATGTGAAGGAGGTAAACCAGGTGGTAGGTCTTCTGCAAAACAGTCCTTAAAATATGCAAGAAATTCTTTATGCCTAGGGTGCATATGATTATCTTTTACTTGCAATTCATTCACCCAAATGAGATAAGATTTAGTACTCTTGCGTAATGCACGTTTAGCTTGAGTATGCGAAAGCAGTGGAAAAACATTAGATGCATGCATACCATATAATATAATAGATTTTCCTTGAAAATTAATATTCATTGTGTGTGTGGAATAATTTATATCTAGATTATGCTGGTGACGCCAAGGCATACCTAAAATAATGTCACTCGACTGTAGTGGGACAACTAGAAAATTTCTTCTTTCAATGTATTGACCAATTTGAATCTCTAAGTCTTGCACTTCCTGTGTACCATTATACCTAGTGCCTAAAAATGCAGCTTTTATGCGATAATGCGTAGGTACAGTCTGTAATTTCAATTCCTTTACTAATTTTGCTGAAATAAAATCATGAGTACTACCGTCATCATGCAAAATAGTCTTTTCGTTTCCATGCACCAAACGTTTCATAGTCAATAATGAATGTGGAGTAGGCATACCTGGTAAAGTATCAGAAGTAGTAGTAGTGTCGTCCTCATCTTCAGTGAAATCAAGCATATCTTCATGTTCGTCTTCGTCCATTGCTCCAAGGTAGTTGATATGAGCTGGTGGCTTCTTTGAATGACAATTTGCTGCTAGATGTCCAGGCTGGTGGCATTTATAGCATACTATTGGCTTGGCTTTGGTTACATTATTTGCAATGGCGGGAAGTCTAGGTACATTAGGATTTGGCTGTGGAATAGGCTTAGTGTTTTGATTGACATTAGATGGTAATGCAAGTGGTTTTGCCCAATTTTTACGAAAATATGATGAAGAGAAACGACCTGGATTAAATCTTCTAAAATTGGAATTCAATTGTTTTGATCCATAGTTACCATTGGCTTGGAATTGTTGTGGTCGTCTGTCTCTACCTCGTAGCTTATCTTCAGCATCGTGAGCTAGTGAAATAGCATCTTCAAGGGTAGCAGGCTTGAACATGTTAACTTCAGCGTAGTAATGCCCAAGGAGTTCAGACATATACTTGCGCTTGTGTGTCGCTTCTGGTACGTCTCCAAGCATGCGTAGCTGGAGTAATGCATTCCAAAAATGCTCTGTATACTGAGGAATAGGCTCACGATCCCGTTGCTAGAGAAGATCCCATTGCTTAATAGCTTTCTCATGAAATTGCCGTGGAAGGAAATTCTGCATGAACTTCTTCTTGAAATTCTCCCAAGTAGCAGGACAATCTATGCTCTTGCGTACTACAGTCCACCAAAGAGATGCTCTGTCTACTAAATGATTAGTAACACACTTGATTTTATCTTTTTCTGCATAGGTTTCCTCATGGAAATAGTCATCAAACTGACTAATGAATGCTAGAACAGTTTTTCCTTCTCGTATGCCATTGAAAGTACGGAATTTGAAACTTCTTTTACTTATCTTTGATTCCTTGCGGATGGTTTGAGCTTCAAGAGTTGCGTCGATGGTACGTCGAATCAGAGCTTCAGCTTGAGGTTCTTCTTTGTCGGTAGATGCTCTTTGTAAATTTGCCAGTTGAACTTGCAATGCTTGCCTAGCCCTTCGTTCTTCTTCCAATTGCATCATGATTAGGTCCAGCTTTTGCTCCATCGTAGGCTCAGGTAAGTCGCCTTCAGCCAATAAGATCATCCATATGTGGTTCCGTCATCTTGTAAAACTAAAAAGACCTTTCTCGCTCAAAATCAGGTTAGCGGGATGAGCGTAGCTCAAGTTCGGGGTTACAAGGCTTATGTGTTTTTGGATATAGCTTTCTCAATCTTCGAAAAATCTGCGATTTATCCTTCTTCATATGCTGAAAATGGTTCAACAAACTTGTGTATGGGTAGAGTACCTTCCAACGAACAACTTTGCAGTTCGGAGTTTCTGCGCAGGAAAAGTCCTTCTAGGAGTTTTGAGCACAAGTCAGTTCTGACTCCAGTTGACTAGTCTGACTTGCAGAGTTGCAGACTTATGTGACTTGCAGAGTTGCAGACTTGCAGAACTTAGTCGATTTATGGAACTTGCAGAACTTGATCAGAAAATACTTGCTGAACTTGATTTTTGTGGTGTGAGCTGGAGTTTATGACTTGCAGAGATGACTTGTCTTACTTGTCTTAGCTTGATTGATTAAGCTTAGAGCTTAATGGAGCTTAATCGGCGCAGATCGTGGGGGGGGGGCCGTTTTTGAGCCGTCACGAAAATAACAGAGGTCCTCTGAGACCTCGCGATGAGAAATTGAAGCTTAAAGCTTCTTCTAAGTCTCTAAGCTTTAAAGCTTAAAGCTTGAAAGATGGAAAATTGATGACTTATCTCTGGTTGTCCACGACTTGATGAAGGAGATGAAGGAGTGGTCCTCCACCTGTATAGCCCGGTCCTTCGCGATCTAATGACAGAAATAGGGGTTCTTGATCGCCAGAAGTCTGCCTGTATCGACGGTTCGCGACGAGATTGACCGTAGAGCCCGATCGTTCCAGGAGCTCCGCCTTCGCACGAGATGGGTAACGATTGGAAGCTCTTGATCTCAGCTCCGCTCTGATACCACTGGTGCGCAGATCGGACGATGTATGCTCGTGTAGTGAATGCCGGAAGGTCCCCAAGAACAATGAACTCTACTTTTTGCACAAGTTACAAGGTAAAAAGCATGAACGACAAGAGCAAGAGACCAATTGGGTGTAATCTCCCCCCATGCCTTGTGTGAGCGCTTCACAAAGTATGTATTTTTATGTATATTTCATCTTCATGCTCAATAATAGCCCAATTTACAAAAATATATCAAGCTTTTAGCTTTTGAGTTTGCTTTTACAAAAATAGGAATAAAGCTAATGGACGGTGCCCAAAGAGTCTGGCACGCCCAATATAATGTCCAAATAGAAATAACATAACCGTACGCATGGGCGCATACAAAATAATAATAAATAATCGATGCCTCAATAAATAGGCATGACAAAATATAGGCGTGGCGCCTATCAAAATATAATCCATAAATCGAATACTCGCTATCCTCCAATGCTTTTCTCCGCCACTGCTGCTATCTCTACACATTAACTGAAGCATTTACAATCGTTAGTAAAATAATACAATTAAACCGACAAAAGTGAATACCTAGCAGTCTTCAGCTATATAAATAAATCAACTGGTTAGAAATAAATCCTAACCTTAATTTATTACAAGTGTGCACTCTAAACTCATAAACATTTATTAATTTAATATGCATTTTGTAGAATCACCCGCTATGGAATCACCCATGTACACACTAAATTAATGAAACGCCCGAAAAGGACAGGCGTCCCCATCAACTTCTCGCACAAAGAAAAGTGGCTGTAATGGGATTAAATGCCTTGAGGAGATCTTCTGCAATATTCTTGAAGATTTCTTCAAAGCTCCTTTCCTTCCTCTAATCAAACAACAAATTGAGAAATCCTTGAAGGAGAAGGTACACAAGCATGTTCATGAACCTCTCATGCTTGGAGGATTAAAAAGTCAAAATCATTGCCAAAATCAAAACAAGATGAGATGCTAAGCTGATTAATGTAAATCAAAACATTTGATAAAACATATAAGCAAAATCCCTTTCAACACAAGTGTCCAAGGTAGGAGCTACATTTTCTTGTTCTTCTTCCTTTTACTTCCTCTCAAGCCCTAGTTGTTGAGGTCAACTTCTTCCCCAATTGTGCACCAAAATGAAAGCAAACCTCCCACAAACAAAAAAAATCACAAAACCAAGGACAAAGTGCACAAAATCTATGTGTATGGCTCTACCATTGATCTCAAAACTAAAAAGAAGCCATAAATCTCTCTCTTAATAATGAAAAAATTCGTCATATTCATCCATAACTTCGATGGTACAAGAGAAAATGGGAAGGGAAAAGAGAAAGAGAGGAGAACCTTTGCATAGGGGAGAGAGGAGAGAGAAAGATTGGCACCATCCACCAAAAGGAGAATGTGTGTATCTTGGAAGAAAGGAGAGAAAGAGGCACATAATCAACCGTGCACTCCACCCCACCTTTTCCCCAAAATACACACAACCCTTCATATTTTTATTATTTCTTTGATTTTTTATACATTTCATTCATAAGGCTTTAGCCTTCTCATTTCAATTCTTTTTTAACCTTTTTCAAATGCATGCACTTACATTTTTATGCATATCATTTATTAATGATGGATGTGGATGTGGTCCCCCTCATGTAGGATCTATTTTTGCTAATTTTACAACAGCTTAGTACTATTCTCTTGACAAAAAATGAAAATATGATGCATGCTTGGATTCTTTTGTGCCTTGCTTTTGTGCATATTTTGGTGTCATCATCTCTCATTTATCATTTATCATCTCTCTCTCTCTCTCTCTCTCTCTCTCTCTCTCTCTCTCTCTCTCTCTCTCTCTCTCAATACATTAATAGTTCTCTCTTCTTAACTTCACTACATTAAGCTTATGTGCTTATTGTTTATACTTTTGTCACAAGGTTAGTGGTTCAATTACTCATACATAAGAAATATTACACTCACATAAACATTCATATCGCCATCTCTCTCAATAGGTTACATATATGCTACAATTACATCCTACATCCTAATGTATTAGTATTTCAATTGTGTATGCATAAGCAAAACCACATGCACATACACATAAACTTAAATGTTCCTCCCTCTCTCTCTCTCTCTCTCTCTCTCTCTCTCTCTCTCTCTCTCTCTCTCTCTCTCTCTCTCTCTCTCTCTCTCTCTCTCTCTCTCTCTCTCTCTCTCTCTCTCTCTCTCTCTCTCTCTCTCTCTCTCTCTCTCTCTCTCTCTCTCGGAGATTCATTATAAATATATGTATGTATCACGTGGGACGTTTAGCATAAGGGATTTTTAAAATACCTTTTTACACATTTTTTACATAGACAAGGGTCACATATAAAGGGGTTACTTATAGATTAAATAGAAAAGGGTTATATTTTATTTAAAAAAATTCACAAATAATGATATTTATAAATAGGCCTTGAACACACAAGATATAGAGGGTATACATATAGTGAATTACATTGGTTCTCTCTCTCTCTCTCTCACATATGTTAGGGATATATATATATATATATATATATATATATATATATATGTTTTGGGGTTTCATGATATACATCTCCCTCTCCTTCTCCCTCTCAGTAATACACGCTCTCTTTTTTTAACCACCAACCTCTCATTTATCATCTCTCCCTCCCCCCCTCTCTCTCTCACACATAATGCATTAGTAGTCCTCTGTCCTTAACTTCTTTGCATCACTAGATTATGATTATATGCTTATATTTTATACAATTATGGCAATGTTTGTGGTTCAATTGCACATACACAAGTGATATCACACTAACATATACATTTACATTCACGCTTTCCCTTCTTTGTACATATTTTATAATTACATCTTAAAGTATTAATATTTCAATTATGCACACATGAGCGAAACCATATACACATGCCCATACACTTATGCATTCCTCTCTCTCTCTCTCTAATTAGGCTTACATATGGATTGAAATTATACATCCATTTACAATGTTTCATAATCTATGTAAAATGTAGCTCTTACTGCTTCGTTATCTACGTCTCTTATTCCTTCCAAGAATTATTTATTTTATACTCTAAACCTTAAATTTTAAATATTTTGACGCATTGATATGTTTCAGATTGTACTTCATGAACTTACTATACAAAAATGTACTAAAAACATAAATTCATTTTCACGTTAGTGATCTATCATGCATAAAGAAAATGAACATATTTATTATAAACATTAAATATCAATCATGTTCTATTGTTGGAGGGTGAAATGGGTGTTCTCTAATAAACTCTTTGACTCCTTGTGAGAATATATTAGCTTAGTTAAATAGGGAAGCATGTGTTCCAAGAGGATGGTACCTATGGGATTTTCCTTAAATGAAGGTGGATATATATAGGAGCTAGGTAGGTTTCATTGCATCTTCTATAGCTGTCATCCACAACTAGTGCCAATGTAGGCCTAAAGTGTGGCCAATTAGTACCATCAAAATATTTTAAAAAACTCTGGCTTGGTCTAACTTCTTTCAAAAGAATATTTTGCACTTTCCTTGATTATACTAAAATAAAAATCATGGTGCTCATGTTGTTTGCATTATACAATCACTTCTATTTACTCGGAGTAGCTCATTCAAGTTCTCCTCCTTCATCGAGCTCCATATGGTAATATCAGATGATGCAAATATTCCCTTTAGGAACATGGCAAGGTGTGGCCAGAAAATTATCCAATATCTACTGACTTCTAAGGGCTGGACTAATAATGTCACCTTTTATCTTAGACACATGTAGAAGCATGTCATTCAGATCAACCACGATAAACTTCTTGATTAGGAAAAACTATATATGAAAATTAGGAAATTATAAGAAGATGTTCGTATTGCTATGAAAAAAAGAAAGCTTTGTTAGGATTTTAAATTATAGAGGTTTAACTAAACATGCTACCTTCACTCTTAAGAATCTCCCCTTTTTGGTAGAGTGATACAAGCATATGAGCCGTCTGTGAGATTCTAGCACTATCTATTCAAAGTCAGCACACCCTATATTGCAATCTAAGATATTATCCCCTTCTCTTGTGTATATTTGCATAAATGACCTCCAAAAAGTCATATCATGCTTGTAGCACGTGATATTCATATGAAGGTACTAGGAATTTACTAAAAGTTTAAAAATATCTCTCTATTAGTTTGACAACAACGGATCTCATACCAATCTCTCATTGGGATTACTATTATACCTTGCATCTACCCATTCATAGTTATAGCATATGTTATGAATCCTATGGGGATAATATCTCCATAATTGAAACATGTGTACATGTTTGCTAAAATATTATCACATGTAGTTGCATTTTAAGCGTAAATACTAGCTTTAGCTACTCTAGTCCATAAAAGGAGCCACCAATTTTGATTCAACAAGGATTACCATGCTGTAACTTAATACCACTCACCTTTCTACCTCCAATGATACAAACAAACATCTCACACTATGAACAACTTGTATCATGTGAAAGGCCTAACATCTCTACCTTAACTCTATGTGTTAGCACTTGTTTTTCACAACCTACTCAATGAGCTCCACCATGGAGGGTGAAATGGAAATGAAAATTAACATCCGCATATCTTTGAGCAAGCAATCAACTAGATGCATGACATCGACTGACTCTACCTGAATGTCAGAGTTCCATGGTGGAATCCGATCCCCCAATCCATACATGATGCAGTCATTAGGAAGACAAACCACCATGATGTCACATGCAAAGTTTTTTGTTTCTTCATCAACTTCTACCATTTTTGTATTGGTTGACCTCATGTAATGCCTCTACCAACTAGAAGAACTCATCACTTGGTTGGTCACTTTTTAAAGCATTTCCTATTTCAAACGGGTCATAGAAAACTATATGCTACTCCACCCTTGTCATGGCTAAACTATGGGAGATAATGTCTTGTGAGGATGCTTCCACATGGACGCTACTATCGACCCCTCCAAATAGTGTTGACTCTAAGCTATATATTTCCCTTTATGTTGGTCACAAGAAGTAGGGAAGAGTTAGTCTTGGTTACTTTTCATATGCAGTCTTCTCTTTCTTCATTCACAAGCTCCTGCCAAGATTCCATGGAGGAAAAACAACATAGGTCTTCTTCCTCCCATCTCTAGTGGTCAAATGCCTTCTACCACAGCTTCCAAGAGGCCCTATGCTTCATGTCAAGTACCCATCTGAGTGATTGAGCTGCCTTCTTCCCTTCTATGTACAGCCCGCAATTTGTGGCGCAAGTTTCGGGCAGTAATCTGGGCAAAAACAACAGAATACCAGGCCTCTCCTTCATCTTGGCCTTCTTCCCCATCATCTGGCAGTTGGTTCTTGCAAGTCTAAAGCCACCTTTTCATCTTCTTGGACATCCTTCAATCTTTGAAACCCTAACAGGTGTAGGCCATGGACAGCCATGGATTCTCCTTCAGAACTCACTGATTCTTGAGGGATTTTGCCTTCCTTGGTCCCAATAACTTGCGTCTACATGAATATTTGAAGAAGAAAGCATCAAGAAGCCCATACTTGAAGATGGAGGCAAGAATGCAAGCTGGACATTTGGGGCAGCCATAGCCATAGACTACGAATTTCAATTTCTTCAAATTCTCTTTAAGATTGGGTCCCGGGGCTTCAAGATTGGACTCCTTGCCATCAATGGAGCTTGCTTACCAAATTGGAAGATCTTTGGAGCATGGGAAGGCATTATGGGGTGAGATTTTGGGGCATTCTTCTTCTATGACTTTCAAGGCATGCTGAGAACTATTGAAGTTCAACCCTTCATTCTCCCATTGAAGAATTAAGCTTGAAGACTCAATTCTTGGCTGAAGTTGTCATCATGGAGCTAATGGGAGCATTGGAGAGAAATCATGGGACATTGGCCATTGATTCTCAGACGGTCTTCACCATACATAAAATTCATAAGTCGTGTGTCTTTAGCTACGCGTGTAAGTGTTACGCCCTCTAGTATTGCAAGTTCATGCTCTTGAATTTCCTTATTTTTTGCATAAATCAAAACATTGTTGTTGATATTATAAAATTAAATAAAACTTGAAAGCTTTCATGTCATTTGATTGCGATAGATTCAACCTCACTAGCTAGTTGATCCAAACTTTGCATTTGAGTGGGGTATAATCCTCTATCCTCAACACACCCCTTTGCACTTCCCACTGCTATTATACCTCTTGATGTAGCAGTACATAAGGTAAGTGTCTCCAATGTAAGATTTGGGAGGACTTCCTCCATTTGAGTGGGGTATAATCCTCTATCCTCAACACACCCCTTTGCACTTCCCACCATTATTATACCTCTTGGTATAGCAGTACATAAGGTAAGTGTCTCCAATGTAAGATTTGGGAGAACTTCCTCCATTGTTCTATCCATAAGAATGATACAAATTGCATAGATTATTGTTTCCATTACTACAATAAAAGACCATTTAAAACAAGTAGTGATATGGAACATCAAGAAAATTTAACACTTTATTGAAGGGTAATTGGGTCAAGCCACAAATCCACAAAAGATCACGAGTGCACCAAGAGGAAAGAAGTCATGATATTTGCACCATGAGAGTCTAGAAGAATTAAAGAGACTAAAATCTCAACTTTCAAAATCCAAGTCCAAATCACAAGTCTCTTGATTTGTTGTTTGCAAGGTATATCGATGAATTCTCCAATAACCTTGATCATAAGGGTTCTAATAAGCCTTAGACTATGCAAACCATAGGAACAAGGAAATTAATCTCTTTAGGCTATTAGTGTAGTAAGTGGATATAATTTTCATGCTTGCTCACATCTTATAGTATTACATAGGTTTTGATAGCCTAAATAATGAGCTTCTTCTTCTCTTCACACTTTCATTCAGGTTTACTAAGCACTAGGTCTCCAAAATGGCTCCTCTTTTCCCTTTTCCACAATAGTCAAGAAGTTGTATGCAACTACATATGTCAATCAATTTAGCAGCATGGCTACTACATGTTATCTTTGTAAGGTCTTCAGCTATCTCATAGACTCCTAGGACCAATTAGCCTATAATCATGTTTCCTCCTTCTCTTTCTTTCAGCAATCTTCCTCTTTGCCTACAAATTAAAGTGATGCTAATGAAATGATGATGCAATGATGGTGAAGAACATGACAATAATGGTAGTGAAGCTTCATGCAACTGCAATAATGAATAGTTTTGTAGTCATAGACTATCTACTTACAAGTGATCCATAGTTATTAGTTATGCTCATGTCAACTTTAACTGTAGTGCTTGAAAGGCATCAGGATCATCACATCTTGGGAAGATCAGTCATAAATGTATGTGTGTATCACATGAGCTCAACATAAAGGATTTTCAAAATAAGATTTTTGCACATTTTTAACATTAAAAAGGGTCTTGTATAAAGGGGTTAGTTATAGATTGAATAGAAAAGGATTTTGTTTTATTAAGGAAAAATTCACAAATAAGGATATTTATAAATAGACCTTGAACACACGTGATATAAAGGGTATACATACAGTGAATTCCCCGAGCATCATAATAGCCAAGATGTAGCATTGGTTGTTCTTTTGAATGTCTAGGAGTAGGAAATTGACTCATACTCTAATCTTTATGAGGAAAGTAGCTTGACCTACATATATTAGAGTAGCTCCTTTTGTGAGATGTCTACCACTCTCAATCCAAGGCACACCTTTTAGTAGTCCACCAATAGGTTTTCCAAAATGACATTGCCCGATGCTCCCTTGGAGTATCATGGGGTTTGTCACTTAGGCCCTATTTATTCTACATCGCAACAAAAGAGTTTCAGCTAAATCCACTAGGATCAACCTGAATTTTCAGGTTCCTAAAATCAAATGAGTCTCCTAATAGCTAGCTAGTGTAAGCAATTTCAAGTTCTCACTTCCTACAAGATTACTTGAACTGAAGCAGACTCGCCATTGCACTTGGTTCAAAGAGAAAGGGAGACAGAGGGGAGTGCGGTATGTCAACCCTCCTGCCCATAAGGCAAAATCCCATTCTGGCCCCCTAAAACAATGCAAGTCAGTTCTACCTAATGACTACTTGGTCAATTTATCGTCTTGTTATTTCTATCGCCGATTTAGAAAAGCTCCCAGCTAACCGAGACCACCCTACCATTGGACAAACTCGTTGGGGGTCACACCCACCCGCTTTCCTTTGATGATAGTATCATCTTTAATTTTTTAATTACCTATAGCATATTTATTGAAACATATAAAACCACCTTCCTTAATTAGTTTGTTAAATCACAGGTTCCTTCACATAATTTATTTCGTGAACATGCATACAATTCAAACAACACTTGAAATTTTTTTAAAAAATCCTTTATTATATTGGAATTTTATTATAGCTTCCATCTTTTCGATCCTACAAAAGATATATAGAATTCCACGAGGGTATTTTGTCCACCAAGATTGCTCCCTTGTAACTAGTGTTAGGGTTTCAAGATCCCATCTTGGGTTGCAAAGGGGCTTGTCAGATTCTAGGAGTAATGCTGAATTTACGGCCAAAGCCCCCCTTGGCATCCACATTTCCTACTACTAGATATTATCCCTACAAACTATACCTTTCCACTCTTTAGAGCCGGTCCAAGCCTCTCGAAGTGATAATCATGACCCCCTTAGAGTAGGGTCTCGCAGAGCTAGTTTGGGGATAGCCTAGCATGATCTTTCCTTTTATCTTGTTTGTCAATGTTTTTAATCAGAGATCTAGATGCTAACAAACACAAACAATCCTTTCAAACAATGACAATCACACCATCATGCAGTTTACAGCTTCACATAGACAAGGTAGATCCTTAATCCAAGGTAACCTTACATTCTAATGAGGATTCTTCTTCTTGTAAAGAAGTGTTTAGTACAAATCTTTCAATGTTGTTTAAGCAAGACACAAATTTTTTTTTTCAAATAAAAATATTTTCCCATTGCTAAAGTTAAACTACAATTTCAGAGGTTCGAAGGAAAAATAAGGTTCCATTATTTCTCTAATTGATAAAGTATTAATCAATCTTTATTACAATGGATGTACAAGGTAATCAAATGAAAAAAAATACATTATTCAGATAGCTCACAAGTTCATCTTTTTTTTTTCAAAAAAGGATTTCCTACTACAATCTAAGCATGACACTCTGATACATCCTTTATGAAGTAACTTGGATTCTGAGAGTAGATATCTAGGAATCTATATTTTTTAGGGAGTTCAGAAATCCATCCTTTTTGTAGTTGCGGTGGCTAGAGCGACCTACGACTTTTATTCTGTCATGGTTGGAAGGATCTTTGTAACTTCCTCATAGATATACAGGTTTAGTTTGATCTTTTTGATCCTAGTATATAGGGTTGATTTTACACTAGCTTCACAAAATAGATAGATCTTAACAACTTTAAGATCTTCCATCTATCTTACCCTTTTCAGATTATTCTGAGGGTAAGCTAGACGACATGCATTGATATAGTAGTATCCTTGGCTAATCATCCACTGTCTTTCATGATATAGAGGTGAGGGGTTGTATAAGTGATCTAGTATGCACATCATCTAATTCCTCCAGGCAAGACCAGATGAATGCATAGCTAACATAAACATTACTCAAAAGATCAATAATCATTTCCAAGATTTGTTATAGTTCCATAATTCAAAAACATACATTGTGCTTGGGATTTACAGTTATGGCTTTCTTGCTCCTCTGTTGTCTAGCTTCTATGCTAGTTGGGCTCCTGTTGCCCGTCCATGTTAGAGAGCAGATGCTATGTATGCTTACCCGTCTATGCACATGGTCTCCTGTTGTATACCTTATAGAGCCACTTATTTGGATGTTGTTGTATAGATGTTTGGGCTTCACCTGGAGTTGGACTCTTGCAGGATGCTTTGCCACTTGTCAATCTTTACTTGACTTGGATGTTCCTTGGTGGCATGATGTACTGCAAAGCTATGTGTATGCATATGGTTATGGGCTGATTTCATGGCTGAATATCATATGCTCTTATGACAGATGTCTTATGCTTTACTGTATTGTGGTTGGCTATGTCATGCAGTTGGCTACGACTCTTCTTCATGTGGGAGCTTTTGCATCCTTGATTGATGCCTTTATCTCCTCCCATCCATTGAGGTTTCATGAGCATTTGCATCATGCTTCTACCACTGATGTGCTAGCAGATGATTGTCTTTATTAGTAGGTTCCCTATGTTGGGACAGCCCTCGACTACTTGAGCTCCATGGATGCTATGGATAGCCCTATTCATGATGACTTGGATTCCTTGCCATCTTCTATAGGTTCTTCTACTTCAGATGTTGTTTTCTTCCATTGTGGGAAGCTTGGGCATGTTCAAAGAAAATGCTTTAGACGGATTAGAGAGCAGCAGAGACAGAGACAGACTCGACATGAGCAGAGAGTTAGCAATGCAACAGGTATTACCACTCTTTCTAGTGGTGAGGCACATGCAATTACCCATGATGATGTAGTTGAGCATGTCCTCCTGTCATCTAGTTTCCCTACAGTTTACTTGCTCAATGATCAGGCCCATGCCTTTGATTGGCTTTTTGACTCTATGGCATCTTGTCATGTTACCCCTCATAGAGCATGGTTCTCTTCTTATAGGGAGGTTGATGGATGTATTGATTTGGGCCTTGAGCACACTTATGTTATTGTTGGTACAGGAAACATACATCTAGCTTTACCTAATGGGACTTCTCTTATGCTCACGGATGTTCTACATGTTCCCATGCTCAGTAAGAGCCTGAATTTTGTTAGTCAGTTGCATGATGTAGGTTACTCTATTTCTCTTTAGGATAGGTCATGGAAGATCTGTCATGGTTGCTTGGTTTTGGTCAGAGGTTCTCGAGTTGGTTCTCATTACCCAGTGCATGTCTCTCATGTGGGAGATTCTATGGTTGCAGTTATTCAGATACCACATGCATTGTTATGGCATTATCGCCTAGGCCATATGCACCATAAAGAGATGGAGATCTTGTCTCGTTCAAACTCATTGCTGCCACCTATGTCACTTACAGATCTTGATGCTTGCCCTGATTGTACTCTTGGTCTTTGCAAAGTCCCCCTTGGCTTATGGCGATCGTATGAGGCATGCTCCTCTAGATCTTGTCGACTGTGCAGTATACGGACCTATGCCTTCCTAGTCACTTGGTGGAGCATCGTACTTTGTAACCTTTTTTTATCATGCTACCCATCATGTTTGGGCTTTTCCCTTGGTGCAGATTGAGGATGTTGTAGTTATGCTTGACAGGTTTATGGATTCTACTGGTAGCAGGCCTAGGTGCTTGCAGATGGATTATGAGAGTCATGCTCTCTCTCCCAGCTTTCAAACCTCTTGTCAGCAGTATGGCATTGATTTCTTGTGCCCACGATATTATGGGATTGCTCATGGCATGTGTTTGACCTTACAGGCAAAGGTTGCTTCTATGCTTACCACAGATGGGTTGTCTTATGGCTTTTGGGCTGAGGCCCTTGTGACAGCAGCCTATTTGGTTAACAGGACGCCGTGCTTGACCTTGGATGGTATTACACCCCATGACGCATGGAGCGGCATGCAACCCTCCTATGATTACTTGAGGATGTTTGGCTGCCAAGCATCTGTACGTATGCCACATGAGCCTATGTCACGTAGATGTATCCTCCTTGGTTATGGAGATGGTGACTTTAAAGCCTACAGATTATGGGATTTGGATGCCCATCAGGTCATATGCAGTCGACATGCTGTCTTCTATGAGACGCAGACACCTCTTAGCCCTCTTGATGAGCGTTCAATACGCTTTATGGCTGATTTTACAGCAGTTACAGTGCCATTACAGCAAGCTGTTTATGCTGAAAATGAGGCACTTATTGGCCTAGATGACGTAGCTATGCATAGCAGTCAGGGTCACGATGTTGGTGGTCAGTTGCTAGACCCCTAGCAAGCTCATGAGAGTCGTTTTCTTGTAGTTTTTCAGGCTAGACAGCCAGCCATATGTCAATCTTCGGCTTCGCTGAGGCCACATGTAGTCTTGAGACCCCGTTGGACGAGTGTCCGGGATGTTGCCCTCTTTCGGTGATTGACTCTAGAGAGTTTGACTACTCTCTGCTGTCTTATATGTGCTACATTAATGCTATGCGTGACTCTAATGCTTTACAGCCGTGCACTGATGAGTTGTGCTTGCTTCATGAGAAGCATTCTTGGATTGCTCTGTTGTATGGAGCTATGGGATCGCTTATCTCCTAGATGTTATGGACTTGGGGATGCTTGACTCTTCTTCTACAGAGGTTCCCGACACTTCTTGCACAACTCGCTTTCCGATTGGGTGTTGGGTGAGATGTTATGATTCCTCACCTTGTCTTTTTCTTTTCTTTTCTTTGTTTTCACTCCCCAACCACATTGGCCTTTTAGTGGGAGGTTGTTGGGGTAAAAGGCCTCTAGGCCTACCCGTGTATACTGTGACTGCCTATTCTTTATTCATATATAATATGATAGTGCAATAAGGCTATCAGTTCAGTTGGACAACACCTACATTGTGTGTGCTCTTCTCTCCTGCATCTTCCTCTTCTCCTTCTCCACTGTCATTGTGCCTCTAGGCCTACGCGTATATGCTGTGACTGCCCATTCTTTATTTATATATAATATGATAGTGCAGTAAGGCTGTCAGTTCAGTTAGACAACACCTACAGTGTGTGTGCTCTTCTCTCCCGCATCTTCCTCTTCTCCTTCTCAACTGCCATTGCATCCCCTTCACACAGCTAGACAATACTATGCAAAATAGTTGGCAAGCCGAGAGAGAGATGGCAAAAAATGGAGAGCTAGATAAAGAGTACAATTTTGATGCATTTAGAGTCCAAGAGAGAGTATAGGTACTAAGGATATGACTCATCAATACTCCTATCTTAAGCTTGGGATGTCTTTAACACTCCTATCTTAAGCTTTAGATAGTCTGTCTATTTGACTTTTGCTAAAATAGCATTTTGTAAATTTTATTTTAGAGTTTAAAGGTTCGAACTATGTTATCCAAAGTTTCAATATCGATTGCTCTATCTTTTTTGGTCTATTAATCTCAAACCACACTTCTTGGAAGAAAGACAATGTAACAATGCCTATCTTAGAGAGTGAAGTTTAAGATTATCTCTACTTGAGTCCTTTATTTGACTATAGATACAAGATATTGTTGGAGCTTTCAAAAAATTAAATTTAAACTATGAAAAGTCAATTTTGAAATCCTAAGACAAAGATTTGAAAACTCCAAACCCTAGAAGATTCATTAGCCTAGAGAGAGAGGGGCATGAGGGGGGTGGCAGGAGATAGAGAGGGAGGGATGGGGTATAGAGAGAGAGAGAGAGAGAGAGAGAGAGAGAGAGAGAGAGAGAGAGAGTTCATTTATGCTACAATAAGTTTAAAAGTTCATTTATACTACATTAAGTTTAAAAGTTTTGTATTTAAGTCAAGCCTCTCCTTTTATTTTTTCCCATTACTCTTCACTCTACCCTTCACTTTTCTATCCTACGTCTGTTGAGATGGCAAGCTCAACACGTGCGGAAATTGATGATAGACCTCCTGGCTAGATGGATCTACACATCTACACTTAGCATACTGGAGATCATTATGATACTCACATGACCACTGATTTATCACTTTTTATATTTAGTTTGTTACACCTACCTACAATTGGCAAAGATATAGCGCCAGTCAATTAGTGTAGTCTATTATACACTATTTGACTTAGTAGGCCACTTTCCTTTATGTCGTGTCTTATTTATACTTTGTGTACATTGTATTGTGTGTGTAAGAAGAGGAAGAAATCAACAAGAAAACGTTTTGGCCTCCATCTCTCTTCTTGTGTTCTTGAGTGAGCTTCCTCTTGTGTATACAGTGTGTGCTTGGTGCAGCAGCTCAAGCAAGTCCCCCCACCACATGATTCTTGACATGGTATCAAAGCCGTACCACTGAGAGAGGTTGATTTTGAAGGCTAAAGTGAAGGAAAATAAGAAAGGTTCGGGCAAGCAAGCAATGGGTAAGAAGCTCTCCCATTCTTTCACTCTTTCTCTTAGATAGAGCCTGTGGAGGCACTGGAAGCAGGGTAGAGTAAAAATCTTATATTGTTGTGGCATTTGGTGTGCGAACAAAGTACTATATGTTTTGCAAATAAGCCCTTATGGATAGTCCCACAGTTTTTTTGGGCATCTGAGGCCATTTTATGCCAGATTTTAGAGCTGCAAGGTTGCGGACAGTAGTTTCAGGGTGCACTCTAATTTCGACTGTATTAACCGAAAGTGGGTGTACATGTTACAAATTTTGAATCTGTAATTTTTGAGTGTTTTCCAAGAAGAAAACATAAGATTTATCGGCAAACAAGTTGTAGATTACATGCATTATTGAGCAATCAATGAAAAAGGTTACTTGGTGTATTGTTGTGCACTTGTTGTGAAAGGTTGCAGAAGACTAGCTTGATGTGTTGTATCCTTTTTGTGATAATGGTAGAGAATAGTGGAAATCCCATTATTGAGAAGCTCGATAAGAACAACTACCCTTCATGGAAGTTCTTGTGACAAACTTCCTAATTGGAAAGGGCCTTTATGAGTTTGTTTCAAGTGAAGAAAAGAATCCAGAGCTAGTTATCCCTCTAAACGCAGATGAATTAAAAGCATGGAAAGAATGGAATGCAAAAGACAAAAATGTGATATACTGGCTATCTACAATCATTGATAATACTATGTTGGGACATATTAGGAATACAGAAACTTCGCAAGCAGCTTGGACAATTCTTGAGAACATGTTTTTAGTAAATACAAAGGCATGAAAGATTCAACTCAAGATTCAACTCAAGCAAGAGTTGAATACCTTGAAAAAAGGGAAAATATATGTCAATGAGTATGTTTTGAAGGTGAGGAGCATTGCAAATGCTTTAGCAGTTATTGATGCAATGCCTGATGATGATGATTTGGTTTCATCCAGTTTGAGTGGCCTTAATAATGAGAAGGCATGGAAATCATTTGTTACTTTAGTATAGGTACAGAAGCCATTTCCAAATTTTGATGAGCTAGTCTCTCTCATGATTATCAAGGAGATCAATATGCAGGATGACTCATCTAAAAGAAATGGTGAATAGGTCCAAGCATTTTACTCAAGTTCAGGAAGGAGACGTGATAGATCCTCTTCGAGAGGCCGTGGTATGGGACGTGCTGGTGATAACCTACAAAACAAATTCAATCAGCAATTTGGTACAATGCAGGTTTCAGGAGGCCGAGGAAACTTTAGAGGTAGGGGGAGCTCTAGAGGAAGAGGTGGATGGCAAAACAGAGGTTCTGGAAATTCTGCTATTGTTTGCCATTATTTTGGCAAAATAGGACATATTTCAACCCATTGTTATTCTAAGAAGGATTATATATGCAGTGGTAAATTGCAGCAATGAAACTATGAATCATCTTCACAATGGAATGAAGACAAAAATGAGCATTTATTTGTTATGCAGCATATGACGAATGCAGTTATAGGAAAGGGGACACATGATGATGTAATTTATGTCGATTCAGGTGCATCTAATCATATGACCAATCATGTTGAATGGTTTGGAGAGATGCAGGACTTACAAAATCCAGGTTATGTGCAGACATGTGATGATTCATGCCACCCAATTTCACACATTGGAAAGGTTCCCTTGTCCTTGCATGATGGCCAGACAAAGAGTCTCACTGATGTATTACATGTACCTTCAATCACAAAGAGTCTAGTGTTTGTTGGCCAAATGGTAGAGCAAGGGTTGTAGGTCCGATTCAATGCAAAAGGTTGTTTTGTAGAAAACTTTAATGATAAGTGTAGGTTGGTCACAAGAGGAAGTAGAGTTAGCTACATGTTCACTTTAGATGTTGGGATTTCTGTAATGGATGCTACTATGTATACTAAGGGAAAAGGAGTGATTATAGACATTGAAATATGGCATAAATGTATTTGATATGTCTATGAAGCATGCTAGTTTGGTAAGCAGGCAAGACAACCCTTCTCACATGATAGAGAAGTGAGTAGAAATATACTTGATGTAGTTCATACAGATGTTTGGGGGCCTACACAAAATGTATCTCTTGGTGGCAACAAATACTTTGTCATGTTTACTTATGATTGTTCAAGGAAGCTATGGGTATATTTCATGAAGGAAAAGAGTGATGTATTTAAGCACTTCAAATATTTCAAGGTAGTTGTTGAAACAGAAACATGCTTGAAAGTGAAGTGCTTGAGATCGGATAGAGGGGGAGAGTACCTCTCTAATGAGTTTAGTGGCTTCTTGAGTTTCATGGGATAAAGAGGCAATTTAGTTGCAGGTATACCCCATAGAAATATGGGATTGCAGAAAGAAAAAATAAGCATATTGCAGAAGTTGTACGAGCATTAATGGCTAAAAAGAATATGCCAAAACATTTTTGGTCTGAAGTCATCCATATTGTTGTCTATATTATGAATAGAACTCCCATAGCTCTAGTTCATGGGATGACTCCCGAAGAATGCTTTACTGGCAAGAAGCCTGATGTATCACACTTGAAAGTATTTGGGTGTGTTGCATATGTTCATGTGCCAGATGAGCAACAAAAGAAACTTGATCCAAAATCTTAAAAATGTATTTTTATTGGATACTATGTGGAGAAGCACATTGCTTACATGTCACGGATTGTTCACTACAAATCTTAACCTTTTTATTATCTAACTTGAAATAGAAGTTGCATAGGGCTCGTTGGACATTAATAGGATTTTTTGTCTGAGAAAAGAAATGTGCCAATGACTCTCTACACTGACTACAAAAGGATTATGACCATTCCACAAGATAATCATATCTATGAGAACTGTATGTATCTCATCTCGAGAATATTGATCCAAGCTTATCCACTCCCCTTACAAAAGTCTCCATCTTTTATATCAAAAGTGAATGAACATAGTTTGTCTAGCAATGAAATAACTATAATTAAAATAAAAAATATGGTAAGTAAAAGTGACTAACACAACAATTCATCTAAGTAATACCTATATCAATTAAATTAAGGCATACAAATTAGTAAAATATATTTACATGAATGCAAGATCTGATTGGTTGATCTTGCACTCGATCATCTCATCAAAATGTGTTCTTTTGACCTGCCATGACTCGCCCAATAGCTAACTCATCCATTCTTCAAACAGACTCTTGCATTGATAAGTATTCTTTATTTTCTTTAGAATGTCACATGAACCAAACAAATGTGCAAACAATGAAAATGGAATAAACCAACTAAGATGCACATCTTTGGAGCCTATGGTAGGTTTCATAGCACTATTGATGTCAAATTTTATCTTCAACTTACATCTCCTGATAACTCCAAGCTACCAATCAACCATTCACAACTAGATAATGGTGATAATGGGACATGTTACAATCTTTGACTTTCTACTACATACAATGAATTATTAAAAAAGATATTTTAAGTTACAAGTTGACTTGCTACAGAGTTATTATCATAGAACAAAGAACATATGTCTTCATGTCAAACATGTATCTTGCCACTCAAACATTCCACATTCTATCATTCATATAGAGTCATGGATGTAGAGATGTTAGTAAAACATGTTTGAATTAGAACACTGCAAAGATTATAAAAAATAACTTTGATGCAAAAGAATAAACAATGATAAAATTTAGAAACTTACTGTTTTGTTTATATTTTGCAATGTAGTTCTTGACATGCACACAGATTTATTTATGCATATAAACATGTTGGATCAAAACTAATGTTACTACACTTGTTCTATTAAACACTTTTTTGAACTCTAAAATTCTACATTTTCAATGTTTGCTGGGATCTACATCCTTACGCTTGACCTTGAAACTTCCTCGAGTACTTGGATGCATCAAAATCCAATCCAACTTATAGTATTTATCACAAATCCAATTATTGCTACTATCTTTCGTGTTGAAGACCTCCATTGCAAATATATGTTACTAATAGTTTTCCTCCATTAAGACATCTATATTAACCAAATACAAAAGTTACCTATTAGCAAGTTTTTATGTTCTTTTCATTATTACATGTAAGGAAATTTATCTATATATAGACTCATTAGTATAATAAGATTTTCATGCACAAGCATCCCTTTTTCATTTCACATATACAATTCTAATATTATGCAATGTTATGAGACTACAGCACTGATGCTATCTCATGCTATTCCATGGTTTTAGAATCTAAATAAATTTATCCTAAAAATATCAAAAACTAACAAATCTTTTCTTAATCATAAAATTTTAATTATGGACTTCTAAATATGAAAATTATTAACATTACAAACTTAACTTTCAAATCTATACTAGATATTTATTCCCATCGATCCTAACTAGATGTCAACAACAATAATTCATAACAAATACTTATAATTGAAACAAAATTTTATAGTTAATCAATGTGGATAAAAACACGCTTAAGAAACTTTATAGCCCTCAATCCTAAGGCTATTAAAAAAGAAGTCGATTTCTAGACAATAGGTGTATCTCACTGAGATGGAGGCCTAGGATACAATAGCAAAAGCAATTTAACTCAGAATATGCATAATTTGCAAATTTTTTCTCCAAATGAAATTATGTTCAACCATAAAGTAATTTTTAAAAAAGGATATTGTACCTGTAATTCTTTTCACAAAGAAGCCTAGAGATGTTGAACAAAAAGTTGAGTTATTATAAGATCATTGTTTCTTCACTGTGAGATTCCAGGAGTACAAAAACAAAAGAAATCTCAGGTCAAAGCATGCATATAACTTACATAGGCTTTGTCCAAATGAGTTGAAATTCAACCATGGACAATAGAAAAAAATAATAATATACCTATGGCTCTCTTTGTTGGATGTTGAAGAACTTGAGTTTTTAGAAAATCATTGTTCTTCAATGTGGGAGATTCTTAGAGTAAAAAAGCAAAGGAAAGTTTAGTATGCATATAACTTGCATAGATTTTGTCCAAACAAGGCAAATTTTAACTATGGAGCAATAAAAAAGCAATACAATATACATGTAACCTTGTTTACAAAGAAACCTAAAGATATTGAAGGAGAAATTGAGTATTTAAAATATCATTCTTCTTTGCACCAAAACAAAATAAAGTTCATGTTAGAGAGTTTACATAACTTACACAAGTTTTTTCTAAACGAGACAAAACTTTACCATGGAACACCCATGGAAGAAAACAATATATTTGTAATTTTTTGTTAAAAAAATCACAAGGCTTTTGTAGAATAAGCTTCGCTCTTATAAAACATGAGAAACTCACTCTGTGGTGGTTGTGCAGAGGCAATGAAATTTCACAGGGCTTCAGATTACGGCAACCAACAATGAGGCTATAAAATTTCATCAGGAAAGAAGAAGTGGGGAAAGAGAAATGATAAATTTGAGTTCCTCATAAGAAAGAGGGGGAAAATGAAAAGGCGAGATATGAAAAGTCAAACATAAAAAAATAAGAAAAGCAAAATTTGAGTCACCTAGCTTTCAGGAAGTGATAGTCTTGTATTCCCCACATTTCCCCTTATTTTATTGTTAAGGAAGATTTGCGCCACGATATGGCTAAAAGATTCATGCTACATGAATCTAGAATCCCAGCTCTTGCATTGGTTAGGGGTATTTTGTTTATTCACTCCTTAAGGGGCAAAAAAGAGAGTCCATATTTCTCCTAATGAATATATCAAACCTCTAGGGATTTTAAAAACCAAATTAATTGGCAATGAGGATCAGCCTTTCTTGCCCAATAGTAGAAGTGTTCTTTCTTTCTATTTCCCTTTTCCAAAAAGTGCACTGGTGGTCTCAGTTTCCTGTGACTAGCTTTAGTCTCTTTAGAAGAAGACACAAATTTAAATATATTCTAAATAATACATATTGAATTACTTACTAGGGATCTAGATCCTTATTGCTCTTTCACTTGTTTTTATTTCGAGTATTTTTGGTATAATTCCTTCTCATTGAAGGGGAATTTACCTTCAAGGTAGTCAACAAAGATAGGGTATCTTTGCTACACCTTGTCATTCCATTATTGCTCAATTTAGTGATCCTCATACATGCATTGCTCCTTCTTCAAGTCCAATTAGTCCTTGCATTTTCCTAACAAAGTTTGTAGTAGCACATTCTCTAATTGCCCATATATGAACTTGCCATTCATATTTCTATTATGTACGGAGAACACATCTATAATATAAAATTGCAAATATGCTTCTATGGAATGATACAAGATTATGCATGTATAGAAGTCTCCATGCCACTAACTTGCATGACTTTTAAGACTCAATATCATCATCTAATTTGAAATCATTAAAAATGGTATGAAACACATTATCTCTATATTTTCTTTTTATGATCTCCTATGTGAACTAGGATAATAAATCTTTGTCCACTTAAATGTTGTAGCAGTCCTCCCAACTCAATAGTAATCTCTTTCCACCTTCATCTAGCATGCCTAGAAAGTCGCCTATCTGATCCGATTTTGAAATGATACATTTTCATTTTCTCAATTCCAATTTTTTTTAATTTGATAATAATATGCTTGGCTTTTTCTTAAATACATCAAATTTAAATTTAGGAGAGAAACCTACATTTGGGCATGCCCATGAATGCTCAAATTTTCTTGTCAAAACTCTCTATGCCCTTTAATATCTTCACATGATCTCGCTCATTTAGCTTAGAATGATACTATTGTGTATAATTCTCTCCTCATTTTAAACACCACCAATGTTCAAGCCCCAGTCCAAGCATGAGGCTATTCTATGTGAAAAAATACATGATGGATAATTATTGAGAGGTGAAAACTTACTAATATCACTATTCTCTAAGGTTTTGATCTATAAACCTTAGCAAAAACATTGTGTTTTATTTACAAGCTTGTCATTAATGCTATAGTTTGCCTTATCCCACTTGGATCTAAAATCGAAGTTAGAGAAATGTTTCCATTTTTGTTTGATTGGTTGCATAGCCATATCATACTTGTCCTACAATTAGCATATTATAATTAAATTAATTTTCTTGCATTGAGATTTAGAACTTTGCAATAAAATAAATCATAAAATAATCTTGAAGGAACTACCTTCCACATGATCTGGGTGAGAGTAATCAATGGTACTACCTACCGTTAATTCAATTGGCCACTATACAATTCATTTTCTTCGAACTCAATCTCATTATTATCAATAGCCAAGGACTTCACACCTCTATGATATACAAAGATAAAAAGAAATCCCACACATCTAGGGAGAAAGCCTTGTGAGGTCATCATCTCTCAAACCAAGTCTTCTCCTATACATTGATTACCCTTCAAAAGGTAACATGGTCTTGTCTCTGAAATCTAATCTTACCATATTGGTGGAGTGTTGATGTTTCCTAGTCAATGAGATATTGCCTGCTAGATTACTTGCCATAAATAACCAATTACAAATTAAGTAAATAGGTGATCCAGCAAGAACAAAGCCAAGTTAAGAGACACCTAGAGAGTGCAGGAGAGAGAGAGAGAGAGAGAGAGAGAGAGAGAGAGAGAGAGAGAGAGTGTGTGTGTGTGTGTGTGTGTGTGTGTGTGTGTGTGTGATCGGGCAAGCACAAAGACAATTAGAAATAGACTTGCACAAAGAGAGAGAGAGAGAGAGAGAGAGAGAGAGAGAGAGAGAGAGAGAGAGAGAGAGAGAGAGAGAGAGAGAGACATATCGAGGGTCTACTCTGAGACAAATGACAATGTGGTTTTGGAGGGGGAGAGTCCTATTTTAGGAAAAGGATAGAGAAAGGGTGTTTTGATAGAGGCTACTAGGGAGGGAGCACTTGATTTGTAATTTCTTTTCACCAAGAAGAGGATTGCCGACAACCCCTTCTTGGAAAAAAAAAAATTTGTAGCTCCCCTTCATCATCTCTCTAAGGGGATTTGTGAAATTTTTTCGGCCAAGACAAGGGGATGTCTATAACCCCTTTTTAGTGCAAAAGATTTTAACAACTCCCCTCCATCATATCCCTCTCTCTTTAATTGTTAATGAAAGATACACACACCCACACACACAAAGACAAAAGAGAGAGAGTGAGTGAGAGAGAGAGAGATATATATATATAGATTATGTGACTTTTCTTGAATTTTCTCACTGAAAAAATTATTTCACAACTCATCTCCTATCATGAAGTGAATTGGGAGAGAGAAGGATAGGAGAGACAATACTACTGTGATGAATGAGAGAGAAAGGCTGCAAGAAGAGAAAAAAGTAGAGAGAAGTGTGAGAAACACTAGAATAAGAGAGAGAAACACAAAAAAGGAAAGAATATGTAAACCATGAAAGCTGTGAGGAGAGAGATGAAGCAACAAAAGACTTGTACTTATGTCAAATTTGATTACAAAATTATTAGTACCTTCATCTTTTATACCTACCCCTATGTACCCTATTTTTCATCTCTTGCATTCCATCCCCTCTCAAAAGAAGTTTTTGTCCTCAAAAACATTGGTGGACTACTTACACTAGCTAAATGTAAAGGGAATCAAAGTACTACTCTATTTACAAGTGGCTACAAAAATAGGAGAATCACTCGTATATACTAAGTAATGGATAGAATCAAAATTGGAAAAACCAAATAGACCAAATAGGAGAATCACTCGTATGTACTAAGTAGTGGATGGAATCAAAAGTGGAAAAACCAAATAGACTGTATGGACATCCGTTTGAAATGATAAAACTAAGAACTAGATCAACATAACTCCAAAAAAAGACACCTACAAATAATAGACAGCTTGTTGTCTACTATATAGATCCTACTGTAGTAAAACTAAGATATACTTTGATGGGCATATCCAAATCAAGTGTGCTATGAGTAAAACAAAAAGCTCATTGGGCATACTTTTAGTCCATATAATTTTTTCTCCTCTATAATCAAATCAAATTTAAAATTGAGCCAAAATAGTAAGCTATCTACAAACTATTTGTGGAGAGGAGAACAAGAGATAAAATCACTAGTTTTCACCCAAATAAACCTCTGTAAGATAAATATTTGGATCCCAATATGGATGCTAGCCTAATGAAGGTGAAAAAGTCATCCCATAACCTCCTCGATCAAAATGTATACCATCATAATAATAATCAAGAGTAAGAAAATTGTCATCAAACTCATAATCTTGATCACCCATTTCAAATGGGTAGGAAGAAAGATCCCCATAATCACAACCATAATCATATCCATCATCCAGCAGATTATACACTACTCTATAAGATTTTATTTTTCCATTCAACATACTTTAGCAAAATATTTATAGCCATTTCCACACAATTGTAAATATCCACATGGTAGATACAAAGACAAATAAGAATGAAGGTAACATATTATTCTATCTTGGTAGAACATTTCTTTAGAAGTTTGATCAACGAAAGCATACTAACATCTAAAATTTTCCATGCTATATGTCCTTCTAATGAAGCCCACGATCACCTTCTAAACCAATGGAGGTGTACAAACTATTGTAGCCCATTGATTAGCATCAATCTCAACAATGAGAGTGGAAATCAATGCCAATATATATTCTAACTACTGCTAAGATGATTGATTAAGCAATGATACAAACCAATATAATACATCCCTACCTTAAAGAGATTATAGAAGAGGAGTACCATTGTTGCAAAAGTACTTCATTGATACCCCAAATCAACTTGAAACACTAATCTGTCCATGGTTAGTAATCTTTTAGCTTCCACATTACATATACATCCTTGTAAGACATTGTCATCATAGAGATTGATAAGAGCCTGCATGACACCTTTCTGAACCAACTAAGAAGTATGAGATTTTAACTTATGGATAAGTACTTGCTCAATAAAACTCACATTTATCACTTCCAATGTCATTTTAGAGTCATCATAAGTCATGCAAGTATGTGCCAAAGTATCCATAATATTTACCAAAGGAATATCCATCCTATTAGAACTAATATCTTCGATAAGACTCATAATACTATATTTCCCTACATATGGAGAGTGCATATGGAGAGTGGAGTCCTACAATACCTGTAGTTACTAAATCAGTCATAACTTTTGATTGAAAGCTCCGATCAATAAAATTTTTGATTTAAAAGAAAGCTAACATTTTTCTCTTTGAAAAAAGTACTTAACAGTAAATTTTGGATTAATTATGAAAAAGATATGATAGCCAAAAGTTGGTTGACTGAAATTGTCTACAACTTGCCTTGTTTGAATGAGCATTTACGAGGTCTATAGAACCAACGTTGCTGTTGAACCCTGAAGACTCACAAATAGAACTAAGAACACTTTTTAGGATACCATGACACCAATTTATGATCAATGAAAAGCAATCAAAGTCCTGTATCACCCATTTTAATGACTGCAAAATGAAGGTCCATTAATGTTCTAAAATCATTGTATGGATTGAATCATTGTAAAGATGAGTCAACCATTGTCAACATGAAAATTTGCATTACCAACATGAATATGTGCATTCCAACATGGGCATCAACTTACCACCACTGCCAATATAAGCAAGACATTGATATAGACATATTAGCATAAGCATTAAAGTGTTTGACTTGAAGATCCCATGCCATCACACACATGTCATCAGCATAACCAATGTACCAAGAAATGCTCTATCATCCAAGAGCTTCGAAAAGAATAATGGATTTCCAACTTGTTGCCATCAAATGCCCAAAATATTGCTTCTAAATTGAATCCCATAACTCCATAATCTTCAAATCTTACCAAGGTTGAATAGCCTTGTTGTAGGTAGAATGCTCACTATGAGAGGAGTAAAAACCCTCTACTTTAAAGCAAAAACCCTCTACTTCGAAGAAATTCTTGGTGAACCAAACATACAGCTGACTTAAGCATGGAGTTCAGGTCTTGAAACTGATGTGAATGGCACATATCTATCCAACAATCCTTCGTCTTACATCAGCTACAATGTTCACCATAATGGTAACCTTTGCAATCCACAAGCACTAAGCTTTCATATTACAAGGGTAGAGTTGAAGGAAGTGGTCATATCAAAGAGATGAGAGGCTCTTGTAACCATGGGAAGAACTAAGACAAAGCTTTAGAAAGAAGAAGAAAGCCCTCTTACAAAAATTAGTGAAGTCTTTAGTCTCCTCCAAGTCCAATAAAGGCTCTTTGCCCAAGCTCCCTATCAAAATGACTCAAATTTTATCCACAACCTACTATTTGTAGTAGGTGATTTGCCTCTAACTTTTCCAAGACTCCATTAATATGGCATGTCTTCTTATCTTAAAAGTCCACATGTTAATGCACTGCCCCCTGTAAAGATTGTACCACATATACTTGGCTATCACAAATGATCTTACTCAAGAAATATAAAGATTTAGTTGAAATGTAACCAAACTAGGATTAAAGAAACAACCTCTAATACCACTTGTCATGAAGTGAACTGGGAGAGAGAAGGACAAGAAGAGAGACAAGACTGCTAAATGAGAGAAAACAATTGCAAGAAGAGAGAAAAAATATAGAGAAGTATGTGAAACACCAGAAGAAGAGAGAGAAACACAAAAAAGGAAAGAAGATGTCAACCATGAAAGCTATGAGGAGAGAGATGAAGTAAGAAAAGACTTGTATTTATGTCAAAATTGGTTTCAAAATTATTCGTACCTTCACCTTTTATATCTACCCCTATGTACCCTATTTCCCATCTCTTAGACCTTCATCATCTCTCTAAGGGAACTTGTGAATTTTTTTTTCATGGGGTAATGCGCTACCAACAACCCCTTCTCGACTTTTTTTTTTGACAAGTCCCCTCCATCTCTCAAAGGGGACTTATGAAACATTTGGTTTTTACTAGGAAGGGTTTGCTAGAAGCCCCTAATTTGGCAAAAAAATTTCATAAGTCCCCTCAAAGAAAGGATGTTGGGGACTTGTGAAATTCTTTTTCTAAGAAGGGATTGTTCACAACCCCCTTCTCAATGAAAAAGAAATTTGAAGTAAGTCACATAGTCTATATATATATATATATATATATATATATATATATATATCTCACAAAAAATAATTAGTAATTAAGGCATTAACTATGCAATAATTTAAGTAATAACTTACTTAATAATAAATTAATTATATAAGTTCTTAATTAAGTACCTAATTAAGTAATAATTAATTTATATTTTTATAAAAATAATTATTATTATTATTAAAACTTTCATTATTATTAACTTAATTAATATTATTAACTAATTAATAATTAACTTCTATTAAATAATACATCCATGAACTATTAATTAATTAATATTAACTAGTACTAATTACTTAATATTAACTAATAGTTAATTGATATTGATATTAAGAAATGAATGCAAAATGTATGCCTAAGGAATACAAGAGAAGGTGAATGCAAGAAAAATGAATGCATAGATAATGCATGGACTCCATAGCAATTGAACCTCCAACCTTATCTTGGAAGGCATAAGGTCACACCATTTACCACCTCAAGGACTATAATTCACAAAACTAAAATTTAAAGAAAACCTTTATGTAGCCCTTTGAGAGAGAGAGAGAGAGAGAGAGAGAGAGAGAGAGAGAGAGAGAGAGAGAGAGAGAGAGAGAGAGAGAGAGAGAGAGAGAGAGAGAGAGAGAGAGAGAGAGTGTGTGTGTGTGTGTGTGTGTGTGTGTGTGTGTGTGTGTGTGTGTGTGTGTGTGCATCGACACTGGTGCCCTCCTCCTGGAAAAACACACACACACACACACACACACACACACACACACAAGAGAGAGAGAGAGAGAGAGAGAGAGAGAGAGAGAGAGAGAAGATTGTATGCATGAGAGATGGAGGGAAGGAGGGTGTAGAATTGGAGAATGAGAAAGTAAAGGGAGGAGAAGGAGGGAGAGAAAAAGATGGTTGTGGTGGAGAAGGAGGATATGGTGGAGAAGAAGGATATTGTGGTGGTGGTAGTGGTGGTAGTAGCAGTGATGGTGGAAGTGCTAGTGCTATTGCAAGTGGAGGTAGATGTGGTGGTTATGGTTTCAATTAAGAATGGAAGAAGTGAAATATATAGAACAAAATGGGGGGAAGAAAAATATGCATCATCATCCTCTCCTTCTTTATCACTCTCAATTTCCATTACACAAAGAGAGACTGAGGGACAAACAGACAGACAAGCGAATAGATAGACAAACTTCTTTTTCAACACATGAATTGTTTAGGGTGCATGCAAGAGAGAGAAAGGGCGTAATTGGAAAGGAGGGCACCCACCCAATCATCTCCAATTTTCATCCCATCATGTAATAATATATTAAAATAATATTTTTTTATATTTCCCTTTGCCACTATTTCTTTGGAGCCTTCAAAGTTATGGTCTTCTTTTATGAATAGAAAATTTTATTAAACATAATAAGAATACATTAATATATGATATGGTTGATGTAGATATGTTAGGGGGCTAGTTTTTTAGCATCTTTAGGCTTCATCACATCTAATGATAGAATAATGACTATGTGAACAAGAATAGAGGGTTTGGTGAAAATTTTTCTCTGAAAATTTCCCTTGAAAGCTCACTTCTTGCCCTTCCCCTCCCCTTCCCCTTCCCTTTGCTGCCCCAACTTGTTCTTCAATGCCTCTTCTCTTGCATGCAAGTCTAATGTTGCTCCTTGCAATGCCAATTGCAAATCATCACAAACACCATATTAGAGAATTTGGGAATCTCCCAAGTCCCACTTTCAAATAAGGGGTAAATATTTGGCCATGTGGCTAATTCTTAACCCATGCTTCAAAGTGGGACTTGGAAAGACAACCTATATAGTAATTAGGGTAGACTCCACTTTCAAGTAAGAGGACAAGATTTGATCATGTGGCCAAATATTAACTATATTGGGAATTCCCAAACTATATAAGAATTTCCAAATTTGGTCATGTGTCCAAATATTAACTATATTGGGAGTTCCCAAACTATATAAGAATTTCCAAATTTCCTAATATGGTGTTCACAAGTAATTGTTATACTATAGACTCATATATCCTCTATGGAATTGTGGGTTTCCTTTGATTAGAAGTCTACTACCTAACCAAGTACAAAATGCATGTATAGCATCTTTACTAGGTAGAGAGGGGAGTCTGCATCGAGGAGGAGTTGGACAAACACTTCAAGAGTGATGTATTCAAGATTCTCCCTAAGGCCATCGTGAAGGAATTTTCTTACTTTTCATTGCCCTTTCTTGATCTCTCTCCTTAAGCATGGCCAAATTGTCTTCACCACTCCACTATTTTTGCATGCACTACCTTGTTGACCTCCTTCCATTGCATATGGGTTGGATTAGCCCATAATGAGAGGCATTGGGCCTCCCTTCCATCCAAGGTGATTACTAAACTCTTTAAATCTCATATGCCTTTTGAGCACATTCATTGTATGCTTTCTCTTCATTCGCATCACCTTCATCTCTCACTCATCATCGATCTTCGCCTTCTTCCATGTTGCCTCTAGAATGGAAAGATGTATAGGTCACTCTCCCATAGATTGATATAAAGAACTTTGATGAGTATGATACACTTGCATGAACACACAATAGGAGTTACATTAGCGCAATGATAGATAGAAAATAAATCACTACAAAGAGATATAGATTTATAAAATATATTTACACCATTATAAGATATATAAAATATGTTTGCATTATGATGAGATATATAAAATATATTTGCACCATGAGAACCTCACAAAATAAATAATAAGATAGTACAAAATGGAAGCTAATAAATAGCAAGTTAACAAGTTAATATGCAATGACAAGTTAACAAATAACAAGTTGACATGTAATCATAGATTGCTACTCCTTAAGAGATTGTATTTTATGGATTGTAGAATATACATGTGTTTCAAATAATTTTCTCTTTATGTTCACAAAAATATCAATAATTTGGTGAGCTAGGATAGGGCCAAGCTCAATGAGTGTCCTTTGATCCTTTGCAGGATCTCAGTTCCACTCCAACTTCAAGAAAGAATTGAGATCAATGAAGAACATTATTGCATCCCTATCCCCTAAATTCATAACATTCCTTGCCTTCCATTCTAGTGTTGCATGAAGTCTTTGTCTACAACATCCCTCACCACCATATTCAACCACTCGTCTTGGCCGAAGCACTAGATTTTGACAAGGCCAATGAAGAGCCAACCAAGCATGTAGACATTTGATTCCTTTTTGTACATGGATTGGTAGAGTGGATCATAGATTTTGAGTGCAATCCATGGTGTTTTTCTCACTTTTTCTTGACCTCTCCACCGGCACTCTTCAATACATGTGGCTCTGTACTAGGGATATTAACACTCTAGTTCAAAGCTTGCTTCACTATACCAGATATGAGCATCAAGCCCCAATCAATAATACCAACTCTTGGGTTATTATCCCTAGTAAGTTCTTACACGATGTTGTTCCTATGAAGGTTTGAATAGATTATTCCACTACTACACACAAACATCATCCCATCCACAAGTGCATGAATGATATTGGGCATATTTTCAATCACACCTATGATTCAAGCCTACATCTTAGGACTAAGCAACACATCACAATTTCACTTGAATCCTATTGAAGGCTTATGAAGGTGCGCAATTGTCTATATATAGACACTTGTCGAATGGAGCCCACTTTGATGTGTGCTTAATGTGATGTGGTTGAACAAGGGCAAAACAATGACCCATGGGGCTCGTTGGTAAAGGCAATGCATTGCACAATCAATGTATTAACCTTATGCATTTCAGTATTCACTTTGAATTGCTACAACTTTGTATTATCTAAGCCCTTGTACATCTTGGTGCAATACACTATATTGGAAGCAAAGTAGGTGATTCTCTCCACAATGACCGTGACATACTCTCTGAAGGCACATTGGCCTATGAGGTTGTCAAGTTAAGGGCATTATACAATATACCAATGGTCAAGGCACACATTGATGGTTTTGAAGAGCACCCATGGTTGTGTCTGTCCCTAATGCATCGATTGCTTGCCTTATGGGACCTAAGGATGAACTACCACCCATGGCAATATTGAGTTGCATGGGGATAGACTTTGTGCCCAATAGGTCTTTTCTATGCTTGGAGCATGCCCCTTCTACTTTCCACTTTGTATCCCAAAGATTCAACTTCTCCCTCAAAGTTAATGTTGGTGCAAACTCCTTGAGGTCCTCCAATACCTCTTCGGTGCATTCCCTAACAATGCATGACATAAATGAAAATTTTTCTCTTGAATATTCCAAACACCCTCAACAACCAAGTGATGGAGGCCATGCTACGGCAATAGTGAGCACATGCCCCATTGCAAAGGTTTACATGTTCAACCTTATTGCTTTTGATGAAGGCTATCAATTCACACATGCTCCAGGATATAGTTTTTTCTAAGCAAATTGCGAAGGGATTTTGCTATAGATACAATGCCATCTTCGTGGTTCACAAACTCTTGAGTTTCTATAGTCAAGGAGAACACGTATAAAAATAATATCTTATAATTTACTTCCGTATTTTAAAGTACAAAAAACATTTTCTTATAATGTTTCATAACAAAGGAAAACAAGTATTTGAAATGATAAAGGACTAATATATGAAATGATTTCTTATAACTTTCAAGTATAATTTTCAACCACATAATATAATAGATTTGGAAAAGACCATGTAAAATGCATCAACTTCTTACACGTTGAATTAAAAAACATGATTGATAGAGAGACAGAGAGACAAAGAGAGAGGGAGGGAGAGAGTGAGTGAGTGAGGGAAGAACCATATTTCTATTTCTGATCAAAATAACTCAATTATATGACATTTGTAAAATTATTTAAATTTACATAATAATGAGCATTGACTATATGTGTGGTTGGTATTCATGTTTAAAACCGTTACTCTTCACATAATGTTTATGGTGTCATTGGAATTGATATAACATTAGGTGCTCATGTGGTTGGTTTTGGTTACATGATGTCATTATTCACATTCAAGTGTGTGTGTGTGTGTGTGTGTGTGTGTGTGTGTGTGTGTGTGTGTGTGTGTGTGTGTGTGTGTGTGTGTGTGTGTGTGTGTGTGTGTGTGTGTGTGTGTGTGTGTGTGTGTGTGTGTGTGTGTGTGTGTGTGTGTGTGCGCGCGCGCGCGCGCGCACGCGCGTGCGTGCGTGCGTGCGTGTGTGCACGTGTGTGTGCATGCACACGCGTGTGCTATTTCGTTCCTAAGGTAAATAATACAAGTTTTAGTTGAGAACTATGATTGTAAGAAATGGTTTTGAGTTAACTAACAATTGTAAGAAGTTGGGAATAGTTAAAATGTTGATAATATGCCATGTCACACTGACATTGGTATATAAGGAGACAAGTTGTAATTTTTCACATCTTTTGACAAATCAATACATTTTACAATCTTTCTCTCCCTTCTTGCTCTAAGCTTCCATGGCTTCTTCATCTTTCTTGTCTTTCTCTCTCCAATTCTAGTCTTTCTCTCTCCTCGTCACTCTATTTCTCTCTCTTCCTGCAGTCTTTCTCTCTCCTCTGCAGTATTTCTCTCTCCTCTTTCTCTCTCCCTAGTTCTCTCTCTGACAAGTGGTATCAGAGCTTCAGTCTTTGATCCATTATTTTCTTCCATTTTCACTCTTATTTTCCTATTTCAAAATCAATTTCAGACAAAAATGGTACAAGACAGTGACTAGTGGAGTGCTGCTGGACAACTACAGTTAGCAATGACTACATCTGGAGATATCCAAGGTCAGAGATGGCGGGTAAAGGCTTAAATGGCTGGACGTCATCAAATTTCATGCAAAAATGGAGGTAATAGGGTAAAGAATGGTTAACCGGGCTTAGTTTGGGAACAAACTGTGGTTACTTTGAAAAGAGGTTCTCTTTTCCCTTTCCTGGAGTTTCCTGCAATTTTCATGGAAGTTCATCACCAAGATGTGCTCATATCTCTCAGACCTCTGATCTTCTTGGCCAAGCATCACCTGGAATAGCTTCCTTGCTTCAATACCTATAGGATGAATACTTGATGGCTTTGATCCCACGTGGAGTAGCAAGCTAGGAGTATGCTGTCATGCGACTTGTGCCAAGTTTGGCCTCTTTGCTGTGGTGGAAGGGAAGCTGAAACAACTGCTTGCTTGGCTGATGGGACACCAATTGTTGAAGACTGGCGGGTCAGAAATTTGCGGAGGCAATCATTTCAGAGAGGATCAATTTTGGCAACATTAGAACTGCTTGCTGATGACAACAGAAAACGGCTCTCAAACTTCCTCAGAAGCGCAAACAACACTTAAGGGATAGCCACAAAGTCCTGGATTGCCCATATAAGAGGCAGGCATAAACTTCTTATAAATTCCTTCTTGCGGTACGAGCCTGACCAATCTATTGGAGGAGATATTTAGGTAAAGGAGACCTTCGACTTGTGCCAAAGAAGGTGGAAGAGCTCTTGATAGCTCATTTTGCGAGAGGTTAAGGTATTGGAGGCTCTTCGTGTTCCCAAACATGTCAGGAATCTGTCCCTGTAATTCGTTTTGAGAGAGGTCCAAGTCCATCAGCCCCCAGACAGTTACCCAGGCTGATCGGATTTGTCCCTCAGGAGAGATTGATCACCTGCACCATGCCCATGCCTCCCAAAGCTGAAGGAATGGATCCATTCAAGCTGTTAGCAGACAAATCCAGCAGTATATTGAGTTGATTGAGATTTGCAAGGGAGGATGGCCTCCGAACAAGAGATTGTTCTGCATGGAAAGCTTATTCAAGGAAATGAGCGGGAACAAAGGGGCGGGAACCAATCCTGACAGGTATTTATGGGATAAATCAAGCTCCGAAGGGATGTGCAACCAGCCAACTGAGAAGGGAGATCCATGCTTGTACCAGCTCTGTTTTTCCATGTCGTCTCCTTTGCATCACTAGAGTTTTTCAAGATGAGTCCAGCTAGCCTGCGGCATTCTGGAGGTTTCTCATTGTTTGCAAGCTCATGTGCAAGAGACAAAAGGAACACTGGCAGATTTTGTTCTTGAAATTGCTTCAAGTTATCTTCAGCAAGCTTGTGAACAGATCCATCAAGTGACTGAGCATTGAGAAGAATTTGTGTAACCTCCATTGCGGTGTCGTATTGCTGCGCATTCGAGGTGTGAAAACCACCCAAAAGTTGTGCATGAGATTTGTTACTTTGTACATACTTTGACGTAGACGTTGTGCTTTGCTTTGCTTGAACATTTTGCTTTCAGTTGGTTCATATTCAATTTTACAGAAGAGACAAGCGCTGTTTGGGATTGAATCTGATATTTGATATAAACAAATTAGAAGGAGAATGAGTTCTAGATCTGCAATGAGTATGGTTTTTCCGAGCTTCACAAGTTGTTTGCTTATGCTGAAGATACAAATGGTATCGACAAGGGAGTTTAAGAAGACCAATGAATTTTCAGATGAACATGAGGCTCATGTGTTGCCCTTGAGCATGTAATCACTGCTTGCCAAAATCCATTAGCACTATTGCTCGTGTACTCAGCTGAGCGGACTTTACAGATCAGAAAAGTTTGTAAACTCTTAAAGCTAACCTTTGGCATGCATTCAATATGCTTACACACACAGACTTCTGTTCTGCATCAAATTGAAGGGTTAAGCTCATGTGATGCTGGAATTGTGATTGCAACACCTGAACGACTAGATTTGAAGGCAGTTTCGATTTCAAATGTCTCTTTCATGGTCATGGGATGTTTTCTTCCGAGTGGGAACACTTTCGATTGAGGTTCTTTGGCATTACAGCCCATGGCTACTTTGGGGCTACTTTTCCTTGGTGCTTTTCTGGTTCTGGGAGGGAAGCTAATTTGAGGAGAAACAAAAGGGAAAAAAAAAACACGAAAGAAGGAGGCTAAAGAGGGGATTTTAAAAAGCTAAAGAGGGAGGGAAAAGGAAAAAAGGGAGAGCCCGAAAAAAGGAGACGAGGACTAAAACAGAGAAAAAAATGGTGGGTACTCTGCGGCTGAACAGGGGAGAATTATGCTAAAAATGGGAAATTAGGGGGGAATCCTGGACTCGGGGGAAGATGGACTGTGGAGGAGAAAAACGGGGAGTTTGAGGGTTTGAATCGTGAGAATTGAGGAAGGTCAGAGGAGAGACAAGACATTTCGAAGGATGTGAGGGAGAACGAGAGAACAATGGAGGACAAGACACGCAGAGGCTGGTGACAGAGACAAAAAGCAAAGGAGGCAAACATTGCCCAGTCGACGAGAGGGGAGAGGGAACAAGAGATTGAAGGGAGGAACGAACAGGATTGAAGAAGAGAGCCGAAGATGCTGAAGATGAAGTGTACAAGGACATCAGAAGAGAAGACGAAGCGTTGAAGCAAGTTAGAAGCAAGGGCTAACTCTGGATGGTTATACTAAAGCTTTTGACTTATTCGAGCTACATTAGGAACTCTGCAAAGTGATGAAAGAGAAGTCGACGACAGATGGGTGACGATGAAATCCGAAGGTGACAAACTTGAAACATGCAACTTGTGATGATAGCTGTCATGCGGCTTCCGCGGCTGTGGTCTACATATTCAGCAGAGAAAGCAAATTCTATGATCGTTGCAGTGCACAGGTCCTACGGAAGTAGAAGATGATGACATAGACGGGTGAGGAAGACGAAGATGAAGAGAATGATGAAAAAGGCAGCAAAGGAGTCCGACTGCTAATACGCTGGGGGAAAAAGACGCAGGTGATGGTGGAGTGCACACGGTGCTCTCATCTCCATGACCCATCTCTCTGGTGACAGACAGGCCTCTCGTGTCTCTTGAATACAGGAATAGAGATATAGTCGATACTGCTTAGATTGATAGATTGATAGGAAGAGGCCACCCCATCCCAAACTCCAATCGCTTGCTTCCCAAGAAGCTTCTCAGTCTGCGATAACGTTGTCACTCACAGGTTCTGCATCAACGAGACGATCAGAGCTCCCGGTCAGAAGGAGAATCCTCTATTGTGCCTTTGCCCTGAGAGCCATTATCTAACTGTCGCCGCTGCCCGAATCCGCAGCACCAGCCCGCACTTTCCCCTGTGGTATGCCCGGCCTGCCTCGCCGTGCCCGTGACCTCACTGAAGAAGCCGAGTCACAGGCCCTGCAAACATTGGGAACCAATAGTGGCCTCAGACGCTTGCTCCTGCTCCCAATGGGGGCTTTCCAACTCAACGTGGATATAGACAAGAGTCTGGACCTTAATTAAGGCATCGATCGTCATGACTGTATTGATAGGGGCAACAGCAATCGAGATGTTTTGAACAAGCACGGGCAGGCCTATCTAGCTTCGCATGGTGCACATGGCAGTACTGATAGTGAACACGATCTGGCCGCAATGGTCCACGAATTCATTGAAAATGGAAGCTATGGATCGAACCTTGTTGAGATCAGTGATGGTGAGAGTGGTCTCCTTTTCGGTCCAGCAGAACCGTTGAGAACCTTCAGACCCTGAAATTCAACTCAACTTCCTTGGAAAGGGAGCTGCTGCTCCTGGTCTTGAACAAGCTCTCTCTTGTCATTAAGGAAATTGATGTGGTGTGCCCAAAGCCTAGAGTGGAATGCAGAGGAGCATGTATTCGTTGTCTGCAGAGTGAATTTCAGATCATGGGATCTACATGCCAATAACTTGCAGGGAATCATTCCCTCATCTTTTGAGAAGAATCTCCTAAATCTCTTCAAACTGGACTTGTGAAATAATAACCTCGTGGGAAGTTTCTTAATAACAACTATGCTTTGTATCCAATCTCTTTTCCCTCCTTATTATCCTGGAACATAAACTGAAATCTGTCTGAAAGGAAAAATTGCAGAACAGGGTACTTTAGCTTGCCTTTTCCTCTGGTGTTGAATTTACTTCAGACAAATACAAGTGTTGCAAACTCCCTTGGAAAGCCATTCCTTACACAAATATCACTTATTTACCTGTAGGACATACTGAAGTCTAAACAGAATTTATTGATTGAGTTCTGGAATTGTTGTATGGTTATTATGACATTGGATTATTCATTTGATTGATCTTCCATCTTGGCATATATCAAGGTCTTCTGAAGACGCGACTTTGCTTTCACAAACCCTTCGACATCTTTGGTGAACCCGACGTGAAAGCGTCGCAGAAATTTCAGGATGGGAGATACTTCAGCCTCTATTTCAGCTTCTTCTACAATTCCAGCTGCGTCTACTTCAGCTCCATCAATGACTACTGCGTCAAGTACTTCAACGGAGGATCTAAAGCAGATTTTGCAGAATATGTCCATGTATATGCAGCTCCAAAATCAGCAAACACAATTGTATATGCAGCAGCAACAACAATTGCATCAACAACAGTTGTCTCAGCAAAGGCAACTCTATTCGGAGCAGGAGAATGCAAACAGCGCGACTAAGGCTATTGAAGCAGTTGAGAATGAGAAGAAGTTATTTGACGGGCGTAATGTTTCAGCATATTTGAAGACATATGAGATCAAGATGGGGTTTTTTGGAGTTCCTGCTGGACTTATGAGTAAGTACTTCCTTCGTCTTGTCACACCTGCTTTGAGGACAAAAGTGACTGATCTTTTTATTCAAAATACACATTGGCAAGATTTTAAGAAGGCCTTGAAAGAAGAATACTTCCTTGAGGACTTTGGTATGGCGACTCGGCGGTCATTCCGAGAGTGGGTCTACATGCCAAACAAAGGTCTAGCTGCTTCAGAATTGATTCGAGAATTTGAGGAAAGGTATAGTCAGCTTGATGCTATTGAACAAAGAGCATTGGATGTTGAAAAAGTTGAGCTTTTCTTGCAAGCTGCAGATCCTGCTCTTCAAGAAGAATTGGGTGAGCTTCTTGAAGATCGCACGAAGCCTATGGGTCTTAAAACTGATTGGCAGGATGCTCAGGATGCAGTCTCGACTTTGACCAAGAGGAGGATATGGAAGACTCGCCTACAAAATGGTTCCATGACACCTACACCATCATCTGCTCCTATGCCTACTTCTATCCCTGTTATTTCTTCTTCTCCTCAGCCAGTTTCTTGGCCTATGCCAGTGCCTACTGTTGCCACTCCACCTATTCCTCCTGTTCCACGACCGATGTCTACACCTTTTGCTCCAAAACCATCCGCTCCATCGGTACCTACTTCTCTTGATGACATAATCAAAGGCATCACAGATTTGACACTGGAGTCAGTCAAAGCGGAGTTGGTGGGTAAGTTGAAGGAGCAGTTTGCTTCGACTGCGCCTGCTACTTCTTCTAGCGCTCCTACTACACCTAGGAGTGCTCCTAGTGCACCTAGGAGAGATCGGAGATGTATTTGGTGTGATAGTACGGAGCATCAGCATTGCAAGGATTGTGACTCTTTCCAGGATGCAAGGAGGCAGAATTTGGTATATTGGGGGCAAGATGGTAAGATTTGGTTGACTGAGACAGGAGCTCCACTTGCTACCAACTTTGGTAAAGGTGGAATGAAGAAGTTAGTGGAGGACATGGCTGCGCGTACTTCTTATGTGACAGCTAGAGGTGATGCTTCTGCATATGGAGTACAGATTGAGAAGGGATCAGAGACTCAATCCGCACTATGGACTTATGCTATGGAGACTGCAAACAAGGGGAAAATTCAGCAAACTGTTTTGACTAGTGCAGGCTCTAGCATCAGATCAGAGACAGGTTGGGACTCGCCTGTTGACAGGTATTCTATTTATGCTTATTTGGCTAAATCTCATGGTGCAGATGTATTTGTTGAGGAGAAGCGTAAGAGGGATGAAGAAAATCCAAGTGCAGCTAAGAAGACTAGAGGGGGTGAGTTTGTTACTCCACCTACTGCAGGACCGTCTTCAAGACCAGAGCCAGATCGACAAATGGAGGATGCTCAAAAGAGAGAAAAGAGGCAAGAGCCTAGAGAGAGAAAGCAGCCAGGATTCAGATTGATGTCCGATATTGAGACATCTACAGACATGAAGAAAATCTTTAATGATAAGATACTTGGCAGTGAGGTGACTTTCACTATTTCTGAGATTTTGGGCATCTCAAAAAGAGAGTTTCAAGATCAGTTTCAGGAGGTCCTGAAGAGGAAAAGGCATGCATTGTCTACCACTGATACACAGGGAGTTTTGATTGGGGAGTTGGATGAGGATGATGATGAGGTTATGGTTGATAATGCTTCTGTTTTTCCGCAGGTAGAGAAGAGGGTTCAGCCTATGCATTATGCTGAAATTGATGAGCCTGTCATGATACCGCGTAGTCACTTTTCGCGGAGCTATTGGGCTAGGGCAACTACAGAGACGATGGTAAAGATTGGAGAGAAACAGGTGCCTTATGTTGCATTGGTTGATCATGGTTCAGAGATTAATCTCATAGTTCGTGGAGTTTATGAGAGTAACAGATGGCCTATGGATGTAGAGCATGGGTGGCATATGAGAGCCGCCAATAACACTGCAGGTGATTTATATGCTGCTTGTCCTAGTGTCAAGGTTTCTATTGGTGATATAGAGGAGGATTTTCATTTCTTTGTGCAGGATTCATGCTCTTATCCCATAATTCTTGGTCAGCCATTCATTACAGAGATGCGCATGGAAACAAAGGTCATGGATGATGGATCTGCTTATGCACGGATTCGCAGTAAAGATGGTATGAGAGCAGTTCAGTTTATGACTGTATGTGTGAACCATGTTAGAAACAGAGATACTCTCAGAGATGCACCTTTGCCCACTGTGAGGGATTCGGGTTTTCATTAGGTACCGCCGTTTCGCGAGACGACGGTGGTACAGAGGAGAGGAGATTGGAGTTCTCGCCTCCTGGCAGCAGTGTTTTCTCCTCCGGTTTTGTTGGGATTTCAGCAAACAGTTCGATGAGTTATCAGAAGACTTCTAGGTTACCTAGAGCTGCCAGGCAGTATATATGCAGGAAGGAGAAAAATTTGAAAAATGCAGGAATTTTGGAGGATGATGAGCACATAGATGGGATGTATGACAGTGTGATTTGTGCAGATACAATGATAGAAATGGGAGATATGCTGAAAACTGATATGTTGAATTGTCACGGTAATGTATTAGTGCAATCCCTGGACATGTTTCATGAAATTGCAGATTTTATGTCACAGATTGAGTCAGAGGCTGAGGTAACTCAGCAAAGAGTGTTGAGTGCTGAAGAAATTCAGCAAACAGAGTTTCTAGCTAGTTATGATCAGCTTTTAGAGAGACAGAGGGCTGAAAATTTTCAGCCAACAGAGTTTACTGCTGAAATATTTCAGCATTCAGAGTTTGGGGCTGTTTCTATGCAGTCCATAGAGCAGAGGGCTGAGAATATTCAGCCATTGAAGTGCAGAATTGCTGATTTACAGCAAGGTTTATGTAATGCAGAAGAGCATAATGAAGCCAGGGTTGACACGAAATACAAAACTGTGGATAAGAAGGTGAAGCCGGTTGCTGTACCGCTTCCACCTGACAGTGATCAGCAAATAGAGAGGGCTGCTAAACAGCAAATTTTGAGGAATCCGGAGCATATTGGTCATAAATTTTCTGCAGAGACTCTTGCTGAATTGAAAATTGGAAATGGTGATTTCTTGTTACCCATAGAGAAGCAATGCTTTCAGGAGATGCTTGAGCGTCATGGAAGGGGATTTGCTTTTTTCCCACATGAGATTGGATGTGTGAATCCTGATATTGTTGCTCCTATGGTCATTTTTACTATTCCTCATATTCCATGGAATCTCCGACCTATTCCAATGCCTAAAGCACACTTGCCAAAGCTGATTGATTTATTGAATGAGAAAATCAGGATGGGAATCCTTGAGCCTTCATCTGCACCATACTCAAACAGGTGGTTTACAATTCCAAAGAAGAATGGTACTCTCCGATTTATTCAGGATATGCAGCCAGTGAACAGAGTTACTATCAGGAATGTTGGTATAGGTCCAGTTGTGGATGAGTTTGCAGAGGCATTTGCTGGATGTGCCATCTATTCTTTGGGTGATTTGTATTCAGGATATGATCAGTTTCAGCTGGCTTTGGAAAGCAGGGACATAACCACCATGAGAACTCCTATTGGGCTTGTCAGGATGTGTACTTTGCCTCAAGGTGCCACTAATTCTGTTGCGCATATGATGAATGCCATGCATAAGGTCCTTCGTGATTACATACCTCAGCTTACTATGCCTTTCTTGGATGATGTGCCCATTAAGGGGTGTGCAGAAGAAGAGAAGAATGAGAGTCTAAATGAGCAGGGATGCAGATACTTTGTGGCTGATCATATTTCAGCATGTGAGAAGATTTTGGCTAGGTTAGAAGAAGTGAACTTGACACTTTCAGGGCAAAAATCTGTTTTTGGAGTGAATGAGGTTGTCATTGTTGGACATATGTGTGGATATTATGGCAGGAAACCCTCACCTGATAAGGTGAATGCTATAGGCAAGATTGCAGAGTATTGTTCTACTACTTCAGAGGTACGGAGATTCATTGGTGCTTGTGTGTTTTATATGATTTGGATACCTCATTTTGCACACATAGCAGATTGTTTGTATCAGCTGCTTCGAAAGGGGCAGAAATTTTTTTGGGAAGAGAGTCACACTAGAGCCATGCAGAAATTGAAGAAGTTATTGCAGAATGCTCCTACTCTTAGGAAAGCGGATTATAATTGTGGAAGGCCTATTGTATTGACAGTTGACACTAGTCCAATTGGCATAGGTTGGGCTGTGGGTCAAGATGATGCAGATGGAAATAGGTATGCTATTCGGTTTGGGGCGAAAGTCCTAAACGAGAGACAGAGGAGATATCCGCAAATCAAGAGGGAGTTATTGGGGATTGTCACGGCTCTCAAATGTGACAAGGAGTACTTTATTGGAGCTTCAGTTGTGGTAGAGACAGATTGCTTGCCATTGATTGGTATGATCACGAGTTGCTCTACTCCGGATATAGCTATGCTAAGATGGATTGCATATATCAAGTCATTAAATCCGGAATTTAAACACATACCAGGGAAGGATAATCCAGTGGCAGATATGTTGTCTAGAGCCAGATATGATGATGACGAGACTCTACTTGCAGAAGAGGTTGATGCAGAAATTTCAGCCACTATGGTTGATCATGTTTGTCATGTCTATGATATTGTGGCTTTTACAGAAGAACTCTATGTTGGAGATTGGTTGCAGATTGGCAGGTACCTTAATACACTAAGCAAAAGAGATGAATGGATAGATGAAGAGTTCAAGAAGATCAGAAGGAAAGCCTATGGTTATTTTCTCAAGGACGGATTTCTTTGGAAGCATCCGAAGAAAAGAGGCGGATTACCTTTGCGGGTTGTCTGCGATAGAGAGACACAGTTACAGGTGATGAGGGAGTTTCATGAGAGTCCTTGGGCTGGTCATAGAGGAGTGTGGGCTACTTATGAGAAAATCAAGGAGAAATATTGGTGGAAAGGCATGTATAGAGATGTTTCTCACTTTGTTGAGACTTGCAGAGACTGCCAGATGTATTCAGTAGTGCGTCATCGAGATGAGCTTCATCCGACCTATCCGCTATGCATTCATTATAAGTGGGTAGTTGATTTGGTTACCATGCCTATGGGTTTATGGCAGATGAGATACATTGTTTTGGCTAGAGAGGATCTTACCAATCATGTTGAGGGCAGATCTTTGAGAACGAAGACCACTAGTGCAGTGTGTAAGTTCTTATTGGAGGAAATTTTCTGCAGTTATGGTTGTGTGGGTAAGATCACTGCGGATCGTGGTGAATTGGATGCAGATGAAGCTAGGGAGTTTTTCTCTCAGCTAGGAATCAAGTTGGCTCTAACCACAGCATATAATCCAGAGGGAAATGGAAAGAGTGAAAGAGGGCATCCGCCGATAGTGAAAGCATTAGCCAAAGCATGCAGAGGACGGATTGGAGAATGGCCAAGACTTCTACCATTTGCTTTATGGGCTGATCGTACGACTCATAGTGTTACCACAGGATATATGCCTGCAGAGTTGATGTATGGTCAGAAACCTGTTATGCCGATTGAGACTTGTGCTTTGACTTGGTCAGTTTTACCTTGGCAGGAGGATTTGACGAGAGAAGAGCTCTTAGCTCTTCGGATTCGACAGTTGGAGAGGAGACCAAAGGATATTCAGCTAGCTATTGACAGGTTGAAAGTTGCTAGACTAAGGAACAAGGACAGGTTTGACAGCAGGCATCGCTTGCGGCCTAGAGCAATAGAAGAGGGAGATTGGGTATTGGTCTTTGATAACAGCCTTGAAAATCAGCATACTGCACTTCGGAAGATGGTGAAAAGATGGTTTGGGCCGTACATAGTCAGACATGTCTTTGATAATGCAACATATGAGCTGACTGAATTGGATGGGACAGTGCTTAGAGTGCCTATTGCTGGAAAAAGAATCAAGATTTTCAAGAAAAGAGATGATGAGGATTATGCATTGGAAGAATTTTCAAGAGAAGAGCAACGACAAGAAACTCCAATGGAAGAGACAGATGATATGACAGATAATCTTGTTGATCTACCGGAAATGCATAATGAAGAGATTGATCTGTTTGTGGATCTTGATGATAATGATCATGGGTAGTTGGCCCATCCGGAGGATGCGCAGGATTAGAGGGGGTCGATGTCGTATTGCTGCGCATTCGAGGTGTGAAAACCACCCAAAAGTTGTGCATGAGATTTGTTACTTTGTACATACTTTGACGTAGACGTTGTGCTTTGGTTTGCTTGAACATTTTGCTTTCAGTTGGTTCATGTTCAATTTTACAGAAGAGACAAGCGCTGTTTGGGATTGAATCTGATATTTGATATAAACAAATTAGAAGGAGAATGAGTTCTAGATCTGCAATGAGTATGGTTTTTCCGAGCTTCACAAGTTGTTTGCTTATGTTGAAGATACAAATGGTATCGACAAGGGAGTTTAAGAAGACCAATGAATTTTCAGATGAACATGAGGCTCATGTGTTGCCCTTAAGCATGTAATCACTGCTTGCCAAAATCCATTAGCACTATTGCTCGTGTACTCAGCTGAGCGGACTTTACAGATCAGAAAAGTTTGTAAACTCTTAAAGCTAACCTTTGGCATGCATTCAATATGCTTACACACACAGACTTCTGTTCTGCATCAAATTGAAGGGTTAAGCTCATGTGATGCTGAAATTGTGATTGCAACACCTGAACGACTAGATTTGAAGGCAGTTTCGATTTCAAATGTCTCTTTCATGGTCATGGGATGTTTTCTTCCGAGTGGGAACACTTTCGATTGAGGTTCTTTGGCATTACAGCCCGTGGCTACTTTGGGGCTACTTTTCCTTGGTGCTTTTCTGGTTCTGGGAGGGAAGCTAATTTGAGGAGAAACAAAAGGGAAAAAGAAAACACGAAAGAAGGAGGCTAAAGAGGGGATTTTAAAAAGCTAAAGAGGGAGGGAAAAGCAAAAAAGGAAGAGCCCGAAAAAAGGAGACGAGGACTGAAACAGAGAAAAAAATGGTGGGTACTCTGCGGCTGAACAGGGGAGAATTATGCTAAAAATGGGAAATTAGGGGGGAATCCTGGACTCGGGGGAAGATGGACTGTGGAGGAGAAAAATGGGGAGTTTGAGGGTTTGAATCGTGAGAATTGAGGAAGGTCAGAGGAGAGACAAGACATTTCAAAGGATGTGAGGGAGAACGAGAGAACAATGGAGGACAAGACACACAGAGGCTGGTGACAGAGACAAAAAGCAAAGGAGGCAAACATTGCCCAGTCGACGAGAGGGGAGAGGGAACAAGAGATTGAAGGGAGGAACGAACAGGATTGAAGAAGAGAGCCGAAGATGCTGAAGATGAAGTGTACAAGGACATCAGAAGAGAAGACGAAGCGTTGAAGCAAGTTAGAAGCAAGGGCTAACTCTGGATGGTTATACTAAAGCTTTTGACTTATTCGAGCTACATTAGGAACTCTGCAAAGTGATGAAAGAGAAGTCGATGACAGATGGTGACGATGAAATCCGAAGGTGACAAACTTGAAACGTGCAACTTGTGATGATAGCTGTCATGCGGCTTCCACGGCTGTGGTCTACATATTCAGCAGACAAAGCAAATTCTATGATCGTTGCGGTGCACAGGTCCTACGGAAGTAGAAGATGATGACATAGACGGGTGAGGAAGACGAAGATGAAGAGAATGATGAAAAAGGCAGCAAAGGAGTCCGACTGCTAATACGCTGGGGGAAAAAGACGCAGGTGACGGTGGAGTGCACACGGTGCTCTCATCTCCATGACCCATCTCTCTAGTGACAGACAGGCCTCTCGTGTCTCTTGAATACAGGAATAGAGATATAGTCGATATTGCTTAGATTGATAGATTGATAGGAAGAGGCCACCCCATCCCAAACTCCAATCGCTTGCTTCCCAAGAAGCTTCTCAGTCTGCGATAACGTTGTCACTCGCAGGTTCTGCATCAACGAGACGATCAGAGCTCCCGGTCAGAAGGAGAATCCTCTATTGTGCCTTTGCCCTGAGAGCCATTATCCAACTGTCGCCGCTGCCCGAATCCGCAGCACCAGCCCGCACTTTCCCCTGTGGTATGCCCGGCCTGCCTCGCCATGCCCGTGACCTCACTGAAGAAGCCGAGTCACAGGCCCTGCAAACATTGGGAACCAATAGTGGCCTCAGACGCTTGCTCCTGCTCCCAATGGGGGCATTCCAACTCAACGTGGATGTAGACAAGAGTCTGGACCTTAATTAAGGCATCGATCGTCATGACTGTATTGATAGGGGCAACAGCAATCGAGATGTTTTGAACAAGCACGGGCAGGCCTATCTAGCTTCGCATGGTGCACATGGCAGTACTGATAATGAACACGATCTGGCCACAATGGTCCACGAATTCATTGAAAATGGAAGCTATGGATCGGACCTTGTTGAGATCAGCGATGGTGAGAGTGGTCTCCTTTTCAGTCCAGCAGAACCGTTGAGAACCTTCAGACCCTGAAATTCAACTCAACTTCCTTGGAAAGGGAGCTGCTGCTCCTGGTCTTGAACAAGCTCTCTCTTGTCATTAAGGAAATTGATGTGGTGTGCCCAAAGCCTAGAGTGGAATGCAGAGGAGCATGTATTCGTTGTCTGCAGAGTGAATTTCAGATCATGGGATCTACATGCCAATAACTTGCAGGGAATCATTCCCTCATCTTTTGAGAAGAATCTCCTAAATCTCTTCAAACTGGACTTGTGAAATAATAACCTCGTGGGAAGTTTCTTAATAACAACTATGCTTTGTATCCAATCTCTTTTCCCTCCTTATTATCCTGGAACATAAACTGAAATCTGTCTAAAAGGAAAAATTGCAGAACAGGGTACTTTAGCTTGCCTTTTCCTCTGGTGTTGAATTTACTTCAGACAAATACAAGTGTTGCAAACTCCCTTGGAAAGCCATTCCTTACACAAATATCACTTATTTACCTGTAGGACATACTGAAGTCTAAACAGAATTTATTGATTGAGTTCTGGAATTGTTGTATGGTTATTATGACATTGGATTATTCATTTGATTGATCTTCCATCTTGACATATATCAAGGTCTTCTGAAGACGCGACTTTGCTTTCACAAACCCTTCGACAGCGGGATGTCCAAATTAATGACAATTTTGCCAAACTCTCTGAGGCTCATTATGTTGCAGAGTAGAAGGCCAGAGAAGCAGTGGAGATGACTACAAAAACAGGATTCTGATTACGTATTGCCATTGGTCTGGACGCAGGTCTGATCAGCCTTGATGAAGGCTTGAATCCATCATGCCTTTGCATGAAAGCCTGATGGAGGTCAGAGATTGGAGGCTGATCTTGGCAGCAGTTGCAGCTGGGACTTGCATCTCTCTTACAGTTTACTGTGTCTACACCTTCAAATGCACAAGCTTCTGCAGGTAGAGGTCAGCAAGGGATACAACCAACTCCTGGCAAAGGTCAACAGGTTTTCTCATGGTGCAAGTGGAACACAAAGTGTGCTGCCTGGTCAAGTTCCCATGCAGGTATTGCAATTTCCTTGAGGTAGAGGTCAGCATGTTGCAGGACCACAAAGTTTGCCCACTGCCCCAAGCTCCTCTGCAAGGAAGAGATGGACGAGGCAGAAGTCAAGGGCGTGGAAGAGGTGGAGGCCCACAGGCTTCAAATCGATTGCCTTCTGAAATTCATGAACTGCCCGTTCATCATCTCCCATAGCATGCAAAGTTGATCCAATTCTGAGGCAGACATTGCAAGGGAAGACAAAGCAGAATCTGTCAGACATTGCAAGGGAAGACAAAGCAGAATCTGTCAGCTCTCCTAACAGCAGATACATTGGATTGGCCCCTTGACTTGCTTTCTTTTGAAGATTTTTGCACACTGTTATCAGATTTCTCTTGCTCAGATGAGGCATCCGACTTGCAAGGTTGTTGGATCTTCTCAGAGGTCTCCACCACTGCATTATACTGATTAGAGAAGGCATCCACCTTGGGGCCTTTTTCCTCATTCACAGGCATGGCAATGACCAACTTCGAAGCTGCTAATGCAGGAACATCAGTCAGAGAGAAGCCAAATACTTGCACCCTGAACATCAGTTCACAGAGAAGCCAATTAGCTTGCACCCATTATCTATTAGTGCAGGTTTGTCCTGCTTGGTGATTCTGCTGCTGTTGTGAGAATCCTGCAGGAGCCGCAAGTACAGGGTAGCATCAGCTTTGGATATTTCAACACCACTTCCTTTTGAAGCACGCCAACCAAAAGTATCAAAGGCTGCTAAGCCTTCATCATCAATGTTGTGGCAAGCAACCAAGCTCAGATATTCCAAGTGTTAGAGGTTCTCAACGTCTTGATCAGCTGAACTACCTGGTTAGTGTGCCTCATATCACTGGATCTAGATGATATCTCCTTCAGATAGACTGCACCAGGGCAAGGGCTGCTACATTTGGACTTAACTCTGCAAAGGCATCAACTGTCCATCAACAATTTCAAATGCAACTGAGTGCTTAGTGAGTTGTATTTGACTCACCGGGAGAGCTTTGTCTTGGACGAAGGTCTTGTGGAAAAGAAGTTGTGTGAAGTCTTCTTGGGGAAAGCCTCTAGTCCTTGAGAGAATTTGCCAGTTTGATAGTGAAATGCAAGTAGGATACAGAGGTTTTGAAAGAGTCACCAATATTTGAAGGATCTTCATTAACATTGAAGGTATTAGACCATTTCTTGGAAGGCTCATCAACACTTCTCTTGAAGATTCAACAAAGTCTTGTGCCATTTGGTTCTTCTTCAACAAGCTATGGTTCATGGAGAACCATTGGAGCATTATTGAGTAGAGTATAATGCTGGGATATACCACTATTTTGGTTCAAGCGTTTTACTACAAGATTGGCTTGGAGGAGTTCATCAAGCAAGCTCAAGTAATTGGGTATCTTCTCACCTTTGAATCTACTTGGTATGATACAATTCATTGGGGACTTTGAAGCTTGCAACCAACTCAAGCTATATTGGAGTTTGTTTCTTGGTTAGCTCCATTTTGAAGCAACTATTGGAGTTCTCAATGCTTATGGGTTTTGCTTGATCAAGTGGTTGAGAGTATGTAGTAAGGATCAGTTGGGCTATTTGTAGCACTTCTTGGATGTATCAAGGATGTATTTGCAGGGTTTATGCATGTCTAATCAGTGTTCTTACTGATCTTAAGTGCCTTACAACTTTCCCTAGATGAAAGGTAATGATTACGAGGCAAAATAGGGTCATTACAGTGCTAAACAGGGTGCAGTCCTAACAGGGACAGATTTGGGAAAGTTGCTACAGAAATTAGTAGCATCATTCTAACGACAAAGGAACAACTAGAATTGATACTAGACATCATAAGCTTCGAGTGGAGCCACCTAACATCTCATTTGGACACATATTTCTCAAGCTAGAGCCTATTTAGTACCGGTAGCTCACTAGCAGTTCACTGTGGACAGTTCTGGAAATTCTTAAACAGAGAGGGGTATTGCTACTCCTAAATTCAAACCAGGATTTCTACTTGATACTAGACATCCTAACTTTCGAGTCAAGCTATCATACACCTTATTTGGACTTCTATTTTTCAAGGAACAACATATTTCTGCAATGGCAGCTGAGAACAATAGTTCCAGCTATAGTGAACAACGTTGGCTTCAAACACAAGCTAATATTGACAAACTTGTAGCTTCGAATGAACAGTGTATTGCTCTTATAAAGGCATATATGGAAAAAACAGCAAGACCTGAATCAAATGCTTATGCTTATGGACAACATGTATATGCTGATGGTACACACTATGATCCACATGCATCTTATGAATATGAACAGCAACAATATGCAAATGAATATGAGCAGTATGCAAGTACATCTGGACAGCATGTTAATGCTTATAAATATGATGTACCATATCATAATGCAGAGTATCATCCCATTGAACCTTGGCAGCAGAATGGTTATTATGGTCAACATGCTTATGCTTATGAGCATCCATCTCTTCAGCAAAATAGTTCTTATGGATGTAACAGAAATGGTTATGCTTATCAGTACACTTCTAGCTTTGATCAACAGCAAGCAAGTGATTATGACCAATACAGTGGGATCAATGATCAAAGGCAACATGCTTATGTATATGAGCAGCAAACATCAGTAGAAGCAAATGTATATGCTCAACCTAACTGTCCCTCTGATGTGCAGCAGGGCTATTATCACCATATGCAGTATGAACAGCATGAGCAATATGGTTATGAGTATGGACAACCATCTGTTGTACATGATGAGCATGGACAGCCATCTGTAGTACATGATGAGCATGGACAGCCATCTCTTATACATGAACAGCAGGATGACTATGAGCAGCATGTCAAAACTATCATAGAGCTGACCAATGGTGATGAACAGGTGTGTAAATTGCTATCTAAAGCTAAACGTGTTAGACACCTTACTAGTGATACAATACGGGAACTGCATGCTGCGGGCTTATGCTATCGTTGTGCTAAGCCACTAACTTGTAATCACCAAGCCACATGTAGGGCAAAGTCTGCCAAAATAATCTTGCTATTTGAATATTATGATGTAAATGATGGAGAACATCTTGTTGAAGACCATTCTGGTATGAGTCCACAACAAGAAGTTCAACAACAAGAAGTTCAACAACAAGAAGTTCAGTTCAAGAAGGCAGATTATGGACAACATGTGGATTTGGAGGACCATCATACGATGGAGACTTTGTTAGTGAGTACTATCATGACGATCATATTTCCAGCAGTATTTGATTTCGATCTTATGAAAGTTGAACCGATGCATGGCAAAGATACAACTTTTCCTTTTGATCCGGGAGGCTACAGGCTGATTTTGACCTCCTGTATAGATTAGTACTACTATTGAGTTTTAGATAATCTTTTCCTTTATCCCTTGTAATGTTGTACAGAGTAGTACTCTGTTCTATCCATCTCCTCTTTAGCTTGTTTCTAGGTTTGTTTTTGAGGACAAAAAACCTTTTTGGGAAGGGATGGATTGTAAGAAGTTGGGAATAGTTAAAATGTTGATAATATGCCATGTCACACTGACATTGGTATATAAGGAGACAAGTTGTAATTTTTCACATCTTTTGACAAATCAATACATTTTACAATCTTTCTCTCCCTTCTTGCTCTAAGCTTCCATGGCTTCTTCATCTTTCTTGTCTTTCTCTCTCCAATTCTAGTCTTTCTCTCTCCTCGTCACTCTATTTCTCTCTCTTCCTGTAGTCTTTCTCTCTCCTCTGCAGTCTTTCTCTCTCCTCTTTCTCTCTCCCTAGTTCTCTCTCTGACAACAATTGCATATATTGTTCAATTAAAACTACAATTGTGAGATTCCAATTTAAGTTTAAGTTTGGTTGAGGTGTATATATTCTTTAATTTAAAAATTACAATAGTATGAGTTCACTATTTTCGGAGTTCAAGAATGCAAAAACATTGCAAGAGTTCGAATAAAATAACATATAGGTGAGGACATATTTATGCTAAATACGCAACCTAAAATACCCATTCCATCAAGCAATACCAAACAAATTTACATATCAGAACATTGTTTAGTCACATATACATGACCAAATACCCATCAAATTATTTATATCTAGCCTATCACAAGACTATATAGCTGAATTCATGACTATGTACATGTCCATGCCTAAGGGGAAAGGGAATGTCTAACAATCAAAATGGCACCTCTATGTTGCCAAGTTCACAACACAGTGCCAAGTGGCTGAGCCATACTTGTTCAATGCCAAGTGGTTGAGCCATACTTGTTGAATTCACGATTGCCTATTTCACAAGCATGTTTTGGCCCTACTAGGACACATCACAAGATAAAGGTATCGTGATATGTATATGTCGAATATATGATACATGCCAATCCACATGTTTAATAAGTGACAACACAACATAACACAACAAAAAAAAATATACAACACATGAAAGTAATGCATAATAAGGGAGAACCACTTCATGGCATGCATAACACATGTGAGTCACATCAGCGATATCTCCTCTCCCATATACATGTGTGTGTAGCATACATACATACAAATAATGAGTAACAATAGAGGATTGCCTCATGAGTCCTCATGACATACATATGTTCATGAATTCACAATGCACGCCAATTGGACAGCCCCTTCTATCACACACATGTGTATATGTGCATATCACACACAAAGACACAAATATATAGATACACTAAATGGTTGGATAGGATTGCCTCTTGACATACGTACTAAAACATACCTTGAACCTAACTTAACATAGGGAGGGTAGCTTTTAGTAGCTATTTAAGGACCAATCCTAGTTGCCACCATCCATGCTGCTAATGTTGCACATGCAGACTTAAATGATTAAGCATTCCCCAGGTCTATCTTGCATTCAAAGCATCTTGCCTCATTCCACAAAGATCAACTTGCAAGTTCTTGAAGATACAGCTACAATCTATAGCAACAATCTAACATCTAACTCAAAATGAATGTATTTTGTGAATCACCCAAGATCAAGGTAGGAAAACACCACACTTAGTTTAATGAGAGTGAGAAACAATAGGAAGCTAAGTATTAGCCCCTCTATCCATAAGGCATAGTCTCACACTAGCCCTCTAAATTAATAATGCTTTACCCATGAAGGTCATACTTGTCAGTCCTTATATTACTTGGAAAAAGTAGCCCAGCTAACTAGGTCTATTCAATCATAGGGTGAAGTTTTCATCCACTCAGTTCCCATGGTGTCAAGGCTATTTAAGTGTCTTAAACAAGACATGCTACCATGCTAGTATAGCATATAAAAATAGCTTTCTTGAATAGTGTTTGCACTTGGTTCATTGACACACTCTTAATCTACAAACACTAAGAAATCCATTAACAATTTTTAAATTTCATTCTTATATATACAATCATTTCAAAAGTCAACCAATCCAAAATCGAGTTACCACCCTTGCCCTATTCATCTTGGGCCTTCCAACACTAAACCATGTTGAGCTCATATACGTTTTCAACCCTATTTGAGATCCAAGATAGAGATTACAAACCCAAACCAAAGTTCCATTTATTCTCACCCCCCATCAAGGTGAACCTTTCTATATGAAAGATCAAAACATACATAGTGGTGGTCAACCGCATTAGGTAGTGTATAATACTCTGAGTGAAGAGAAATGAGGAGGCCCGGGATGGCATCATATCTCATTCCTATTCGGTTGCTTGAGCCAAAGACGTAATTAGTATAAATCTATCATACTTTAAAGCAATCATGATCAATTTTTAATTCTACTACTAATTTATCATTTCAAAACAATTCCAAAGCATTCAAAAAAATAGAATTTTTTCATGATTTCATAATCATGAAGCTAATCTTGTGCATTTACACATATTTTATTTTTCATGCTTGTGAGTGCACTGTATTTATTATTAACCCAAATATTTCATTGTGTGTGAACACACTCTAATGAGCATATTTTAGTTTTTGTGAATGTGAAGGCACCTTATTTTCTAACTTTTAATTCATTATAAAATCCCAAGTATAAATATATATTAGATTCCCTATGGGTGAAAGTCCCTTAATGAAATATCAAAAACTATTTTAATTTTTCCTTATGAAGAAAAAAATCATATTCAATTATTTTAGGTTCTACCCTAATTCAAGTGGGCAACTAAATAATAAAACAAAACAACCTCTTCCAAGAAAAATATGCTTTTTATGAAGTTTAATTTTTCAAAATATGAGAAGAAGTTAAAATTATAGTTTAATAATTATATTGGATATTAATAAAAGTTTTTTTATAAATTTATCATAATTTTAATAAAATTTTAACCATCTTTTTGAATTAAAACTTTATATAATTAACTTTTCTAATTAATTTATTTTTTATTTAGTTTATTTCTTTTATTTCAAATTTATCATATTTTTACTAAAATCCTAATATATTTTTGCTAATATTAAATTTAGATGGGAGGGGACTATTTTTTATTTATTCTAAACATGATTTTTTATAATAACTTTTTGAATTAATTTATTACAAAAAATTAGTCTTATTCTTTTACTTTTTATGATTATGTGTGGTGGTGTCTATAAATATTTTTTTTTAAAGAGAGGAGACACAACGGGGAGAGCATTCTACACAAAGGTGTTACACATGGATCCCTATCTCTTCCCTTTATCCCTTTTACTAACACAATTAACCTTAGTGGATTTCTTTTGGTTATTTTTTACTTTTTCTTTTATTACTTTGTTTTTTATATGTACATGTGTGTGTGTGTGTGTGTGTGTGTGTGTGTTTTTTTGAAATTGTTTTTCAACATAAGAAAATTGTGAATTCTTTTGGATAATATGAGAATTATTTGGAGGAAAATATAGTTACGAAAAATATTTAGAAAGTATCCATAAATTGGATTAATTCTTAATAATTATTATAAAATTTATTAAAAGTGATAATAATTTTAAAAAATTAATAATAATTAGAGAAGGATTTTTATTTTAATAAAATGATTTGAATAATTTCTTTAGGATTTGTGAAAAATTAAAAATAATTTTTAAAATATTAAAAATTTATTTTAATTAAAACATATCTTAGTGAATCCATTAAATTTTATTTTAATCCAAAAAACATTAAGTGACTTAGTTTAATCTATTTTTAACAAAAATGGATGCAAATAAGGCTAAATTAAGTATATATTTGCTTGAAATTTTCAGAGTTTTGAGTATATTCGTCAATCCAAGCTGCATCTTGCTTTGGGAAGTTTTTCCATTGGATTAACTATTCTCATACAGTATGATATCTTAAGGGCTTTTCCCTTATTTTCAAGATTCTATTGGGTTGGGGACTTCAAGCATTCCTTGGGTGGGTATTACAACTTGCTCATCATCAAGATGTGTTTTCAGTTGGGAATTTAGGATTTGAGTTTGCTTATATGAAATACACATGGATTTTAAGATGATGAGGTAAGGTGAGCTTGTACAAACGAGTCCCAACACACTTTATAATCATGTAAGGCCCACAATATCTAAGACTAAGCTTTTTGAATTTCCCAAGACATAGAGAGCCTTTCTTGGGGTCACGATCGAACGCTTAGGAAAACCGTGTCGTCTCCTTAAAGGTTTGGTCATTTCATTTTGTATCAATGTAGGCCTTATGTCAATCTTGTGCCACTTTTATATCTTGTCAGATTACCTTGACCTATTCTTGCATGTCATCTAACATTCTTGGATCAAAGAAGTTGAGAGAGATAAGCGCACTTGCCCATATAGTGCTTGGAATGGGGTGATTCCAATGCGTTGTTAGAATAAGGCATTATATGCTTACTTCACCAATGGTAGGTATCTAATCCACTTCCATGGCACTCAGTTGTTTGTAAGGTTGAGAAGTGAATTGGAGAGAGAGAAAGAGGAGAGAGAGACTGCAAGAGAGAGACAAGAAGTGCAAAAGAGAGTGACAAGGAGAGAGAAAGACTACAATAGCAGAGACAAAGATAGAAAGAAGTAAGACACCATTAAAGTTGTAAGCAAGGTAATGAGGAGAGAGAGAGTAATGTATTAATGTGTCAAATGATGAATAAAATTACATGGCCCTTCCTTTTATACCTATGCTAGTGTGACATGGTATTACTATTATTCTCACACTAAACCACTATACTTCCCCCGGGGAGTCCACCTATAAGAAATCATCTATATAACGTTGTCGGAGGGGTTTTTGTCGAAAGGTCGAATCCACCGAGGATCAGAAGTAGAAGGAAGTAGAGATAGGAGATGGAAGAGAAGATAGAGAATACCCAAGTGGTAAACACGACAAAAACAAATCACAATGAATTGAATCAATATGTATTAAAAGAACCTGGAATCTTTGTACTACTCAGAAGAAATCTCCAGGCATTAGTTCTCCTGGAGCTCCTTCGTAGACCAAAAACACGAATCAGAAAAATCAGCTCTTTCTCTGCTGCCCAGAACCCGAATCTGAAGGCTCCATTGGCTCTGAAAGGGGAGTAAAACTCCAGGATCACCTGATCACGGATCTCCCAGATCACTCCTTATTCTTCTTTTAGTTCAATCTGTAGTTTTCAACCTGTTTACAACGATCGCGACGCGCGCGATTTCGTCCATCTATCTTTTTTATGAAAAATCTCCTAACTGGCTTGAAAAGCAATTAGCTTTTTGCATGCCATCCTAATCTAGAAGCTCTTTCTAAATTTTTCAGATTTTTGCAATAAATAACATCAAAAATAGACTAAAATATCCAAAAATCTAGTATTTTCGGATAATCCATGCAACTCACACTAGTACTAATGGCTCAGATCACATTGACTCTCTAGATCAATAGAGAAGTTGGATGATGATGTATTCCATACTTTTTCACACTGTGTCCTCATAACATCACGACATCCACCCCCTCTGAACCTGCACATCCTCCGGTATGTGCCAAAATCCTAGTTGTCACCGGATTCTGAGTCCTCCTCATCCTCTGCAACCATATCCTTTACTTCTTCGTCTTCCATATCTTCATGGCTAGCCCCTGTATCATGGCCACTATTTTCTTCCAATTCTGGCAACTCATAGGTAGTAGATCCCGCCTTTTGAATAATTTGATTCTTTTCCCTGATACCGGAAGTTTTATGGCTGTCCCATCCACCTCATTTAATGCATAAGGAGCATTATCAAACACATGTCTTACCACATAGTGTCCAAACCATCTTTTGAAAACTTTACGCATGGCACTATGCTGGTTATCTAAACTACTATCATAAACCAATACCCAATCCCCATCTTGTATGGTTCTTGGTCTCAGTCTATGTCTTTTGTCAAACCGTTTCTTGTTATGTATCCTTGTTGCCCTTAACTTTGTAGTTGCTGCCTCTATGTCTTCTGACTTTCTTTCCAATTGTCTAATGCGTAAGGCCAACAACTCCTCTCAATTCAACTCCTCCTCCCAAGGTAACACACTCCATGTGACTGTCATCTCTTCTATTAGCATGATAGGTTTTTGACCATACATCAATTCTGCAGGCATATATCCTATAACAGCACTATGAATTGTTTTGTCAGCCCACAAAGCATAAGGGAGCAATCGTGGACACTCTTTTATCTTCTCTCCACATCCTTTTGCCAATGCCTTCACAATAGGTGGATGACCTCTTTCACTTTTGCCATTTCCTTCAAGGTTATAGGCTGAAGTTAAAGCAAGCCTTATCCCCAACCGTGCAAAGAAATCATGAGCTTCATCTGCATCCAACTCACCCCTATCTGCGGTAATTTTTCCCACACAGCCATATCGACAAAAGATCTCTTCTAAGAGAAAAGTACATACGGCATTTGTCATCTTAGTACGTAGAGCTCTCCCTTCCACTTGATTAGTCAAGTCTTCACGAGCAAGCACAAGATACCTCATTTTCCAAAGACCTGTAGGCATTGTGACCAAATCCACCACCCACTTAAAATGAAGAGACAATGGATTTGTGGGTTGCAATCCATCCCGATGTCTCATAGTTGAATACATTTGACATGTTGTACATGTTTCCACAAAGTGAGCAAATCCTTATACATACCCTGCCACCAATATCTTTCTTTGATCTTTGTAAAAGTACCCCAAATGCCTCTATGACCAGCCCACAAGCTTTCATGAAATTCTTGCATTACTTTTACTTGTGAAGCTCTGTCACCCAAAACTCGCAATGGCATACCTTGTTTCTTTTTAGCATGTTTCCATAAGTATCCATCTTTTAAGAAAAATACATAGGCTTTCCTCTTGATCTTCTTAAACTCCTCATCTGACCATTCATCTCTCTTTGTTAATGTACTGAGATATTGACCAATTCTCAGCCACTCTCCTGTATATTTGTCTTCCAAAAACACTTCTACACAAAATGCAAAACATCTAAAGTGTCTTCTCTTTGTTGTCCAAGCTTCTGTTAATGCTATAGCAACACCTTGCATTGCTAAATTCACTCCTACAACATCATTTTCAGCCATAAAAAAGTCATCTTCTTCCTCCTCATCCATCATCCCATCTTCATTCTCATAGTGTGCTCGAGATAACATGTCTGCCATTGGGTTATCTCTTCCTGCAATATGCTGAAATTCAGGGTTCAAAGATTTGATGTATGCAATCCACCGGAGCATAGCAATGTCTAGGGTAGCACAACTAGTAATCGTACCCAATACTGGCAAACAATCAGTCTCAATGACTACATGAGCACCCATAAAATACTCCTTATCACATTTAAGGGCTGTCACAATTCCCCACAATTCTCTTTTAACCTGTGGATATCTTCTCTATCATTCAGTCAATACTTTTGCACCAAAGTATATTGCATATCTTTGCCCTTCCTCATCATCTTGCCCAATTGCCCATCCAATCCTGATTGGGCTTGTATCGACAGTAATAATGATAGGCTTTCCATGTGAATAGTCAGCCTTTCTCAACGTAGGAGCAGATTTTAAGAGTTGCTTCAATTTCTTCATTGCTTTTTTATGCTTCCTTTCCCAATGAAATTTTTGACCTTTCCTTAGAAGCTGATAAAGAGCATCGGCTACATGTGCAAAGTGAGGAATCCATATCAAATAGAACACACATGCACCCAAGAATCTACTCACCTCTGATACATTCGTGCATACATCTCGCATTCTATCAATCCCATCTATTTTTGCTGGTGATGGCCTTCGCACATAAGGCCCACACATATGCCCAACAATCAAAACCTCCAACTCCAAAGACAAACTTTTTTCCAGAAAGAGTTAAATGCACCTCTTCTAGAAGTGTCAAAATTCTCTCACAATCCACAATATGGTTTGCAACAAACTGTCTGCATCCATGAGCATCCATCTCTTCATTCTTTTCATCCACTGCACACCCTTTGATTGGAACATTATCCAAGAAGGGCATAGTCAATTGTGTGAAATAAAATCCCTGAGTACCCTATTCATAGCATTTGTCATGTGTGCCACTGAGTTTGTTGCACCCTGTGGGAGAGTACACATCCGTACTAACCCCAAAGGAGTCTTCATGGTTATGATATCCATGCTTTCAATTGCAAGCTGAAACTAATCATACCCCGAGTAAATATCACCCAAACAATAGATCGTTGTACCTGCAAAAGCCTCCGCAAATTCATCAACCACAGGACCTGCACCCACATTTCTTATGGTCACTTTATTGACCGGTTGCATGTCTTGAATAAATCTCAAAGCCCCATTCTTTTTGGGCACAGTAAACCAACGATTTGAGTACGGGGCTGAAGAAGGCTCCAAGATCTTCATGTGAATCTTTTCATTTAGCAAATCCATCAGCTTTGGAAAGTAAGCTTTAGGCACTGGAATAGGCCTCAAGTTCCATGATACATGTGGCATAGTAAATATGACCATAGGAGAGACAACATTTGGATCCACACAACCTATTTCACTTGGTTGAAATGCAAATGTCTTTCCATGTCTAGCCAGCATCTGCATAAAACAGTTTCTCTCAGTAGGCAAAAGAAACCCTTCTGCACCAACTTTCAATTCTTGTAATGTTTCAGATGTAAACTGATGACCTATATCTTTAGGATCCCATAAGCTTGGCTGCCTTGACACTTTTTCATACATACCCTCACTCTCTGGTGGAAGTGGCAAAGCAATTGGTTTCACCTTTTTGTCAATTTTCTTATACTTTGTCTCCACAAGTGCTTCAACCCATTGTAATCCTTCCTGCTGAGCAAACAATGCTATAGCATCATACATATCCAAAGAACATACTGACAACACTCTATTTTCAGCCTCATTTTCTGCATGTATAGTTGCTAAAATTTCAGCCATAGTGTCATTAATATTCAGCCCATAAAAGATGCCTAAAATGACATCGTTTTCAGTTAACAGCCCCAATGCTCTTAGTTTCTTAATAGCCCATTTCATAGATATGCGTTCAACCCTACACATAGCTTCCACAGGCTTAAACCAACATGAACTGTTTGCTGTAAACTGAGAATTACCAATAGTAAGTACATACTTCATTTCATCAAGAGGCGAGTATGCCCTCTGAATAGCACTACTATAGCTTAATGAAAATCCAGGTCTTTGAATTCCCTTGCATTTGGAACCAAAGGAGACTCTTGAAGCGTATCACGATTTCTAGGATGATTAACACAAACAGTAAGAAATTGGACTGCTTTTCTCCCATCCTTGCTTCTGACTCTTGCATAAGCAGAACCATCATCAAGTACCTTTGTTTCCATACGCATACCTGTAATATAAGGTTGTCCCAAAATCATTGCATATGAGGAATTATCTTGCACAAAGAAGTGTTGCTCTTCCTGTACATCACCAATCGTCACTTTTACATTAGGACATGCAGCATAGAGCTCCCCTGAAGAATTATTTGCAACCCTCATTTGCCAACCATGATCAGTGTCTACAGGCCATGCACCATTTTCATACAATCCATGCTCAATGACATTTATCTCAGACCCATGGTCAAGTAAAGCAACACAAGGAGTTTCACGCTCCCCTATTTTCACTATCGTTTCAGTGGTAGCTCTAGCCCAATGATTTCTTGTGTAGTGACTTCGAGGAATAAATCCTAAAGTCCCTTCTCCATATTGTTGCATTTGTATTACTCCACCATGCATATTACTACAAGACAATGCATTTTCAGCCACTTTTTTCTCTTTTCCACATGTTGTCTACTGATTAGTAGCTTCCTGCATAGATAATCCAGTACTTACTTCATACTCATATTCAGCCTGAATTCCCAACAAACCAGTTTCCTCTTCAAATTGTAGCAATGCACTAGTGGTATCACCAAGAAACTGACACTTCCTTTTAATTATGTCAATGATCTCATCATGAAACTCTCGCTTGGCAATGCCAAGCACCTCTCCCAAGGTAAATTCCACCCGACTGTTTAAGATCCATTCTTCAAGAACCTTCTTAAGATCTGTGGTTGTCCCAATGTCAGATTGCAACTTATATCCTAGCTGCTTGCCCTTCTTTTTGCCCTCTTGTTTGTTATCCTATTTTTGCTCCCTGACCTCTTCCATAACATGCTCGGGAGATGGCTATGGAGCCCCAAGAGGAACACCAAGAAAAAGGGAATTCTCTTGCAAGAAAATATATCTTGTAATATCAACAAGATTTTATTTCATTCTTTTGATCATCAAAACAAAGAAAACAGCAAATCTTCATGCAGCATCATAGTAGATATCTCCCACGGATTTGATAGAATCAACCATAATCTTTAACATCTTCATAAAATCCATCAAGAGAAAAAAGAACACAAAGGAATACACCATCTTTTGAATGGAAATCAATCACATAATATTCATCTTCAATGTCTTCATAGTTCTCTCTCTCAATCTCTCATATACAGTTACACTGTTTTGATAGAATTTACTATCTCTGGCTCTCTCTCTCTCTCTATCAATAGTACATCATCTCCTCACTACAATACTCTCATAATAACTCTCAATAATCCTTCATAGGTCGTGGATGTACCTCCCAAGAGGTATGTCTGATATGAAGAGTCACCAGAGCCACTACAATGTCTTTTCATAGCTCACTACTATCACTGTCACTTTAGTCTTCTCTTCAGTCTTCAGAGCTGCTTCTTCCACTTGTTTTAGCTCTTTTGAACTTAGATTCATCCTTTCCAAAAGTTAGAAAACTTTCCCAAATTCACACATACTTTCTATAGAACACTTACAAAAGGTCTAGAGAACAGTACAGTACAGTACCAGAGCAGCTACAGTACAGTTACAGTACAGAGAGAGAGTAGAGACAGAGGCTCTCCAGAAGGTTTACAGAGGGTTACAGAAGGTCATCAAAACCTCATTACTCATACTCAAACCATTCCAAACTATCAAAAACTATTCAATAGGCTTCCAAAAGATCTCAATCTTCATCAATCATCAATCCATGCTTCATACAGAAGATAATCAGAACAAAATAGAAGCTATACAGAAGGTATACAAAACCAATCAGAACCTCAACAGAACATCATAGAGCTTCATATCTCCACTGAGAATCATCATAGACTTCCAAAACATAATCAATATCATCCAAAACACTCTCAAACACTTCCATTGTCAACCATACATCACTCTAAATCCATCAAAAATTAATTATTCAGACCTCAAAAACAACAAAAATCAGTCAAAATTTCAGTCTTTTTTCACTCTCAACATATATCCCCACACTTAGAAAGGAAGCTTCCTCACGACCTAAGGAAAAGAAGAATATAAGTTCATTAAAAAGCTCAATTTTATCTTTCGTCGGATCTTCAATAATCTCTCTAAACCACGGCCCCAACTTATCACTTATATCTGATAGAAAAAACTACTAAAGGAAAACTTCGTTATTCATTAACTCATCTAATTAATCATTTAAAAATCATAACAAATTTGTAAAGGATATGAGGGATTTTTCTTCAGCTTTCCACCATAGGCTGTCCATCCACCATCACCATCAATAGTTTGAAAAGAGCTCTCGAACAAATTATTCTCAATCAGCACGAACTCATCACATACAATTATTACAACACACACACACACAAACACTAACACGACCATCTGAATGACACCTCCAAAAAGAGAGATATATCTATCATTAAGAATCATCCAAAATACATAGCAAAGGCATCAATGAAGGTGATCCTTTTGAAGGCTTGGTGGTTTCGAAAACGATCCATGGAGAAGGATTCATCTACAAATGTCTTTGGAGGATTTTGAAAGAACTATAAGCAACACATCCTTTCTAGCAAAACAAGGTATCTGTTAGGGAGACATAGGGCATGAAAATACATGGCACCTAACTGGTGGGAGTCAATGTTCATATTGACATTCATACAAAGCTTTGGAATGGCCTTTTTATCATTATGGGAATGCCTATGCATGTATGCTAGATACCAAGCAAAATGAGCTGTCAATCTCACTGAAGGATCTAGAGATTGTGAATATTGGTGAGCAAAATGAAGGTAGTTCTGGTATGCTTGACTGGCAGTTGTCCAATCTCCTGGAATTATTGCCCAGTTTATCTGAGGTCCTGTAAGAGAATCTGTCAAGCTCCATCCTCTTCTTCTTGGAATCTGCTGATCAAATCCTTCATATTCACTAACCAACTGAGGGGGTTGAGAAATAGAAGTGGCAGGAGATGGAAGTGGAATAAGTAAAAGAGGATGAAGAGATGGGTAGGCAAAATCATAAAAGGAGGAATAAGTTAAAGAAGGAGTGGCTGAAAATTTAAGTGAATCAGTTAGGAAAGGTGTTAATTGATAAACAGGAAAAGTAGAAGGTATATGGATAGATGAAGAAGGGCGTGGTGGAGAAGGGGAAAATACTCTATCTTCGATAAAAGAGCAATAGGTAAATATGGGAATTTGAGGAAAAGATTAAGGTTGGAAAAGAAGAGGTAAGATTGCTATTGAATTGGTTTGATAAAGGGAAAGATAGGTATCATAGCGATGAGCCATTTGTTGATAGTATAATAGGCTAGGAACAAAGGGACCTAAAACAGATATTCTCTGATAGGCATCAAAAAGGTTGAATCAAATGGATGGTTTTTGGAAAGGTAAGCTAAGAGATCTACCCTCAGTTGGTTAGTGCTCTGCACATAGGTAGAAGTTGTGTTCTGACGTTGATTTAGGACCACGGAATCAATCATTGAGTGCCAGGAATTATCAGGGCAAGTAGCCACTTTTGAGGAGTAACACTGGAACATGTCATCTATCCACAACTCCAAATAGTTGACATACAAGACAACTTGCAAAACCACATCCCCCACATACCAGGCCATATCTACTTCATCTGGAATCAACAGATCACCTCGTAGATACATGTAAGATAGCAACATGGTATCCGTCATCACATAATCTTCAAACACCATACGGACGAATTCTATTAGCAACTCAGGAGACCAAGCCCCACTTCAACCATCCTCGAGAAGATCCATCGTTAAAAGATTCATGTAAAAGGCCAACTTTTGTAACTGATAGTGGACAAAGAAAGAATGGTCCGGAGGGACATACTCCTGGAAATGCTCAAATGTGGACCATAACAAATCCATCCTAGACTGCAATCTTTCCACTTTATCTTGGAACAGAGGACACAATGTGACCTATCTCTGGAGAACTGCCAAGTCCTGCTTAGTGATAGAAGGAATCATAGGAACATTGGGGCTTGGAGGAACAGCAGACTGTGACTGTGCTAGTTGGTCTTGCAACTTCTTAATTTGGGAAGCTTGTGATTCCACTGTGTCATGAGCAGTCTGTAAGGCTGAGAGTTTTGCATCCAAAAGAGTCTGAAACTCTTGAGCTTCTTTGGATATCCTCTCCTTCTCCTCTGAGATTTTAGTGACCTCTGATTGAGCTTCTGTTAACTGAATCTTCAAAGAAGATATCTCTTCTCTCTGAGCCTCAATCATTTGGGTTTGTTGCTCCATCTGCTTAAACAGATCGGAAAGTGTGTCTTTAGTAGAGGCTAACTCTGATGTTGCCTTACGCACAACTGGTCTTTGGACTACATCAATTCTTCATAAAAGGAAGCATACAACTGTTGAGCACAGGCTGTCACTGAAAGTTCAATCGAACTCTGGATGTCTTTACAGAGGAATGGAATGGCATCTCCCGACACTAGACTGTTCAGTAAAGGGACTGATATGTCCAAGGAACCCTCTCTATGTACTCTGAACAGGTTGTTACATGTGAGGTAAGCAGGGAGGTCACTGCTAGATGTAGTAGGAATTATGACTGAAGGAAGAACTGAAGGAGTTTTATCTGCCACACGCTTCAAGCGTTTTCGTTGAATGACCAGTGGAGGAGGAGAATCAAGATCCTCTATGTCAATAAGTTCTGACTCTTCTAAAGGTGGAGGAGGAGGTACTGGATCAGATGGAGGAGGTGGAAGCACACCCTTCTTTAGGCCTAAGTATATCAAGAAAGCATACAGGTAGGAACCATAGGTGACATTTGTGACATTTCCTCTGGTTACTTTGACAAAATGTTGGTCCATCTTTGTAAGCATGTAAGTACTCCAATCAATAGCCACTCCTTTTAATACCATCCTGGAAGCTGTAAAGAGCTCTTTGGACAAGTAATGGGATGGTGTTTTGGTAGGCATAAACCTGTCTTGGAGAAACTGGCAGACCAACTTCCAAAGAGGATCAGTGATCGTGGAAAAAGATACTCCTGAAGTGTTGATCACTTTCTTGACATCCAGAATTTCCTTGGTCTGCTTCTGTAACAGCTTGAAAATCTCATCGTTGGAGAATAATTGTCTAGCTGTAACAAAGGGCTCTCCTTTGTAGGGAAGAGACAGAGCCTTCCCTAACCCTCGGGGTGTCAATATCATGAAAGCACCATGAATCAGGCCCGACTTCTTACTGTATGAGGCAAGGAACTCATCACACAGGGATGGATCATCTGGAATCAAGGGGAATGAAGCAGCCATGAAAGTCGCAAGTCCTGCTTTCGCTATAGGCTCAAAAGCCAGTAGGGAAGAATAATCCCTACTGACCAGCGGGACATACTGGATAGGAGGAGGAGCGTGAAGCGCCATTCAAATGGAAAACACACACCACAACACAAACAATCACAAAGAATGCCTGGTAGGGGTGTGTATGCAATGGACTGAAGGCGCACGGAGTGGTCCTCCAAATGCAATGAATCCAGTCAAACAAAAACAAAGACCACTAATCGGGCTGCGTGTGAATAGCGAAGGATGACTACGTGTGAACGGCGGGTCTGCAATACTCCACCGCACGGACAAGTCGGAAGCCCGTCCTCACGCATGAACGCCCACTAGCATACCCGTACACAGCGGGAAAATAACGAAAGAGAAAAGGTAGAAATGGGGGCTAACTGAGTAGATTAAGTGAATTAGGTTAGCTTAGTCTGAGAAAGTCAATTAGGTTAGCTTAGTCTGAGAAAGTCAATTAAGTTAATGTAGTTGAGTAAATCAATTAAGTTAGTTAAGTTAGTCGGATTAGTCAGGTTAAGTCTGGTAAATTAGGTTAGTCTAGTTAGTCAAGTTAACTAGGTTAGTCTAGGTAGTCAAGTTAACTAGGTTAGTCTAGGTGGGTAGGTTAAGTGTGGTTAAGTCTGGTTAGGTTTGGTTAGGTTCAGTAAGTCTAACTAGGGTTAAAGGTCTAACTAAAGGTCAGTTAATCTAACTAGGGTTAGGGAGGCTAACTGTGGTTAAGTTAGACTAACTAGTGTGAAGTTAGGCTAACTAGGGGTAAGGTTAATTAACTGTTGGTTAGTCAATCTAACTAAGGTTAGTTAATTTAACCAAGGGTGAGTCAGCTAACTAGGGTTAATGTAGACTAACTAAGGGTGTGTTAGACTAATTAGGGTTAGGGGTCAATTAACTAGGGTTAATTAGCTAGGTTAGTGGAAACTAACTAGGGTTAGTTAGCTAGGGTTAGTGGAAACTAACTAGGGTTAGTTAGCTTAACTAATGTGTAGTTTAACCTAACTAATGTTAGTTTAACAACTAACTACGGTTAAGTTAGTGGTTACCAGGGTTAGGTTAGGTGGTTACCAGGGGGCGGGAGGAGGAGGAGGAGGAGGAGGAGCAGGAGGAGGAGGATGGTGGAGGAGGAGAAGGGGGAGGAAGATGGGGATGCGGCATGACAATGGCAAACAGGTTTTTTTTTTCCTCTCTTTTTTTTGTTTCTTTCTTTTTTGTTTTTTTTTTCCTTTCTTTCTTTTTTTCTTTTTTTGATTTTTGCTTCTTCTTTTTTTCTTTTCTTTTTCTTTCTTTTAAAGAACTCCCGAGGAGACACCAAAGACACATTTGTCGGGGTTGAGAGAAATCCCATACTCTCGGCATCTGTCAAAACATTGCTCTAGGTGTCCCTAGTGCTCTCAGATCAAACTATAGACAAAATTCATCAAGATACACCTCAATGAAATCATGAAGATGATTCTGAAAGGCAGCTGTCATTACTCGTTGGAAGGTGGCAGGATCATTACAGAGCCCGAATGGCATCACTCTATAGGCATAGGTCCCCCATTCTGTGGTGAAGGTTGCTTTAGATTGGTCCTCTTCTGCAATTTGGACTTGGTTATATCCGCTGAATCCATCCAAGAGGGAATACAACTCATGGCCTACCACTGTGTCCAACAGTTGGTCTGTAAAAGGGATAGGAAAATGATCCTTCTTTGTCTTTGAATTAAGCTTTCGAAAGTCGACACATATTCGAAGTTTCCGTTCTTCTTGGATACTACCACAATGGGCGAAACCCATTCACTGTTAGCCACGGGATAAATGAACTCTGCTTCAAGAAGTTTCAATAATTCAGCCTTCACCATAGCAGAGTAATAAGGATTCATACGTCTTTGTCTTTGCCTTACAAGTTTGGCATCAGGCTCTAGGTCAATGTGATGTTGACATACTGTGGGATCAATCCCCTTTAGGTCTTTGTATGACCAAGAAAACACGTCTAAGTTCTCTTTGAGTAGGTCTTGTAGGACCACTAGTTCTTCTTCTGGAAGATTGAGACCCACTTTCAGATGACGTTCAGTACCGTCAGTATCCAAGAACGTTACTCGTCTTTCACCTTCCACTTCACGGATAAATGTCCCGCGGATTGCTTCTGCTGACTCTTTCAAGAGAGTAGTATCCTCATTTGATGTCCCACTAGAACCAGTATTCTCCTTCTGAACAAATCACTCCTTTGTCTATTTAGGTTGCTAGAAGGGTATCAAAGCTTTGTTTGCTTCTGTTTGAGTGGTGACCTCTTTAGGACTCAATGATTCATCTTCAGAGGATGCGTCCAGGAATGTCACATAGCACGGACCTTCTAGAGGCCGTGGCTCTAAGGGCTTTGGCTTCTGTTGACAAGGGGCATCATCATCATCTTTTCTCTGGACTGAATGGTCAAGGTGACAAGAGCCACTGGTGAACTTAATTTTTGTGCTTCTAATCCATTGCTTATACAAATTCTACATACTTTGTGGTCCATTGATAAACTCAAATGGAACCATGGTCATTCCATCCAACACCCTGAGATCTTTGGCCTCTGAGGTCTCTGTAGATCAACAAGATCATCCTCTATCAGAGGGAATTCTTCATCTGCACTTTCATAACCTGCTTCATTTTCTTCCTCATCATTTTCATCCTCTTCCTCTAGAAGATTTGTCTCTGCTTCTATAGAGGCTCTATAAGAGAAGAACAAATATTCTGCCTCTGCATTTGCTTCTGCTTCTGTCACAGCTTCTGACTCTGCTTCTGCCTCTAGCTCTGGATCTGGCTCTGATTTTGGCTCTGTATCTGTTATTGTCTATGTGACTGTCTCTGTATCCACTCTATCTCTGTTCTGTATCCGCTCTGTATTTGCTCTACCTCTGTACTGTCTCTGCTTTGTAACTGTACTGTCTCTGTACTGTCTCTGCTCTGTAACTGTACTGTCTCTGTACTATCTCTGCTGCTCTGTCTCTGCGATTGTCATGTAACAGGGAGAACAGTACATCCATACTTCTATTTCACTGTCAGAGGTGATTTTAGAAGTTAATTCTAGTTGAGGCAAGAGGTATTCTCCCATGGACAAGGATTTTACTTCCCTTGGCACTTGGCTTACAGTGCCCACTGTTAGGGACTGTGCCTCTGTTTTCTTAGAAAAGATCTGCTTAACAACCTCTTCATCACCTGATGTACCATCTGTTACCTCATTGGAGGAATCAGTTATGACTTCGATGGATGTGGATCCATTACCTTTTTGTGATCCATACAGCCTTAACACCGCTTTGTTGGGTCCTTTGCCTAGGGTTAGGGTTCCTTTGAACCAGTCCGTCCTGGCTCTTGCTTCAAAAAACCAAGGTCTTCCCAATACCAGAGGGTATGAGGTCCCATAAGAATTTGGTTTGACCACCAGGTATGTTAGCCAATAGTCTCTTCTTGCAAGGGTTGTTTTTACATATGGGAGGATGCCCAACAGCTTAATTCTGCTTTGGTCCGCCAATCTGATAAGCCACTGTGTAGGTTGAATTCCTTGCAACCCTAAGTCCTTCATTGTCACATCCATCATTATGTTTACTGAGGAGCCTCCATCAATCAATGCATCTGAAATAAAGCATCCTTCTATCCATACACTAATCTCTGGGGTTCCGGGATCTAGGAAGGTATTAGCCACATCTACTTCCTTTACAGGCTCTGGGGCCTTATTGGTCTTGGTCGCTGTTGAAGGAGCGATCCTTAGTCCACGTCTTCTTGTCAAGATGCTTTTGAATTTCTTTCGTGGGAGACAACATCAGCAACTGTTGGAATGTTAAGTTTGGTTTAAAAGTGTCTAGGTCTTTGACCAAGTCATAATCTTTGATAGGATCCACAAGCTTCTCTAGCCGGCTGGGGAACAGGGCTACACCCATTTTTATTTTTCATTTTTCTTCTAATAATTGCAGCATCGGCACTTCTTCTGTTTCTGGAAGTGCTTCTGTCTCATCTATCACTTAGACCGCCGGTCCTGTCTCTGGGACTGTCTATGTAACTCTCTGTGGCACTGCAGTGCTCTGTACTGCACTGTTCTGTTCTGTATTGCTCTATCCCTCTGTTGAAAGGTTGAACTTCACAGTCTTAGCAGGAGAGTTATTTTCATTTTGAACAACTAGTTCCTTCTTCTTGGTACGCATAACAGCGGCAACTTCCAACTCTACCAAATTGGAGGCAAGCTCTTGTGCCTTCTGTTGACTATCAGTGCCATTGGCCTTTATATGGGCTAGGCTTGGACAGTCCTTTGCAGTGTGGCCTTCACCTTTGCATCGATTGCATAAGGGCATGTAATCCACAGATTGGACAATTTGGGGAGATATGACCCTTTTCTCCACACTTGTAACATTCCACCTCTGATCTCTGATCACCGCCAAATTGTCGTCCTCTATAACTTTGAGAGGAAAACCTCCTTGGACCAAAATTAGGACCAAATTCCATAGGCTTTGGTCCAATATCATGTGTTATCATTTTGGATTCTAGCAAGTTGAATCTTGCATTTTCATCCTTTTATCTTCATTCATGCATCTCTTTCAGAGAGCAAATATCCTCTGTATGGTTCTTCCGCAAACAGTAGGAACAGAAGGCTCCAGGAATGGTTGGTTTTCGGGTACATTCAGTGGCTAAATGTCCCGCTTGATGATACTTTCCGCACCATGTATTAGAGCACATCACATCTCTTCTAGCTCCCACAGGAGTGGATATATTGGCGGTGTTCACCTTCAACGTCTGTAGCTGCTCTATAATCACATCCAAAAGCTCTTTCTTAATACTTGCAACTGAGTAGTCCTTCAGATTTTCACCTCCTGAAGTACTTGTAGTGGGATTTTGTGAAGCCTCTGTAATTACTGCATACACTGGTTGGGTCGATCCAGAAGGTCCTCTGTTCTGGCTCTGATTCAGAGCTCTTGCTGAAACTTGGGGTTGTTGATTCCAGTTGGTAGGATTCCACTGTTGTTGAGTTGCCATTGAAGGAACTATTTGAGGCCATTGTTGCTGTGGTTGAACCATCATTTGAGGCACTGTCGTCTGCGGTGACCACACTGGATTAGGTGCGTTATACTACGGCACTGTTTGTATCTGGGGATAGGGGTAGGGAACTGTTCCTGGGACTACATTTGGTGGGTATACCATTCTGGCATTGGAGGAGGTAAGACTCCTCTTCCTGGAGTCATTGACAGCCTTGCTTCAACTTTGTCGTACAATCTTGCACCTTCCACTACAGCTTGCAAATTGACTGGTCTTCTCAATTCCACGAACTTGCGAACTTCTGGTTGTAGGCCTCTAAGGAACACTCCTTTCTGGATACCTTCGTCCAAATGATGGTTAGTCCATCTCTTCAAGATGGATTCCATTCGCGAGACACGGGAAGGACAACTTCAGGTCGTCCCATGTACCAAAAGTTCCTGCTACTTGTCTCTCATACCACTAAAACACCGCGCCCTTGAAAGTGGCGGGGAAAATTGCTAACCAATGCTCAGGGGTTCTGGCATTGTTAGCCATGCATGCTACCATGAACTCTGCTACATGAAGATCAGGGTCTTCATTGTACTCTCCCTTAAAAACTTGCAATGGGACTACATTTGCTAGCCTGTTATCAATATTTCCAAGACAAATCTGACTAGAAAGGGGACCTTGAGTGGCCATGGGGACTTCTGTAAAGAGTGCTTTTAGGGCGTCAAAGGAGGTTTCTGCTGCGAGCTCGTTCTCAGCTTTGATTTTTGCCTTCTCTTTTCTCACGTACCTCTAGACTCGTTCTAATGCTTGCCTTTTTATTGTGTCATTCATCAGGGGTTGGCTTCAACTAGTTGGTCTGTACTCAACAGAATAGTTTCAGAGAGGGCTTCAATCTCTGAGAGATTCTCTGGCCAAGATCTCTTCTACTTCCTTCTTTTCAACATCTCTGAATTCGGTTTTCAAACCACTACAGAGGGGGAGATATTCCATTCTGAAAGTATCAAAACTCATTCTTCTTAGGATCGTTGTTGTGTCATTATAATAATGCAAGCTTTTGAGGGTTTCAATAGTGTATGTTATGAAAAACACTATGTCTACTAACTTCCAGTGGGTTGCTAATTGGACAAACAGAAGATTGTCAGTGCACCAAGCATCCCACGTATCTTGCTGTTGAGCATCCACGAACAAGTTCCAACTCTTTTTCTTCTTGTTTTCGTGAATCTCCACTGACCACGACTCCTAAAGCTTCTTCACAATCTCCCACTTGATGATGTTTGAAAACTTCTCAATGAATGCCAAATCTTCCATGGATGGTTATTCTCTCTGTTTCTGCTCTTCAGTTTGTTCCCAAACAGTTTGCCACCAAGATGCAAGTTTCTGTTGCTTCAACAGGAAGAGAAAACAGTCCACCACATAGAGCATGCATCATGATGGTGATATATTTCCACCATTGTGGGATGAACTTCTTATGAAAAGTGACTTTGATAATGAGAATCTCCAACTCTTCAGTGGAAGAGGAAACTTTGCAAACATCCATTGAATTTTCCTCTTCTTGACAATGCCATTTCCTTCATTTTCAGCCTCTTCTGGTGCTTGTTGATGGCAAGTTTCCCCGACTGTGCACCAAAAACATGGAGCCACAAGAGGAACACCAAGGAAAAGGGAATTCTCTTGCAAGAAAATCTATCTTGTAACATCAACAAGCTTTTATTTCATTCTTTTGATCATCAAAACAAAGAAAACAACAAATCTTCACGCAGCATCATAGTAGATATCTCCCACGGATTTGATAGAATCAACCATAATCTTCAACATCTTCATAAAATCCATCAATAGAACAAAGAACACAAAGGAATACACCATATTTTGAATGAAAATAAACCACATAATATTCATCTTCAATGTCTTTATAGTTCTCTCTCTCAATCTCTCATATATAGTTACACTATTTTGATAGAATTGACTATCTCTGGCTCTCTCTCTCTCTCTCTATCAATAGTACATCATCTTCTCACTACAATACTCTCATAATAACTCTCAATAATCCTTCTTAGGTTGTGGATGCACCTCCCAAGAGGTATGTTTTATATGAAGAGTCACCAGAGCCACTACAGTGTCTTTTCACAGCTCACTACTATCACTGTCACTTCAGTCTTCTCTTCAGTCTCTTCAGCAGCTGCTTCTTCCACTTGTTTTAGCTCTTTTGAACTTAGATTCATCCTTTCCAAAAGTTAGAAAAATATTCCAAAGTTACACATACATTCTATAGAATACTTACAGAAGATCTAGAGAACAATACAGTACAGTACCAGAGCAGCTACAGTACAGTTACAGTACAGAGAGAGAGCAGAGACAGAGGCTCTACAGAAGGTTTACAGAGGGTTACAGAAGGTCATCAGAACCTCATTACTCATACTCAAACCATTCCAAACTATCAAAAACTATTCAATAGGCTTCCAAAAGATCTCAATCTTCATCAATCATCAATCCATGCTTCATACAGAAGACAATCAGAACAAAACAGAAGCTATACAGAAGGTATACAGAACCAATCAGAACCTCAACAGAACATCATAGAGCTTCATATCTCCACTGAGAATCATAATAAACTTCCAAAACATAATCAATATCATCCAAAACACTCTCAAACACTTCCATTATCAACCATACATCACTCTAAATCCATCAAAAATCAATCATTCAGACCTCAAAAACAACAAAAATCAGCCAAAATTTTAGTCTTTTTCCTCTCTCAACAGGCTGATTTGCAGCTTTAGGCTGATCCACACTTCTCCTTGTCATTATTTTAGATGTCCCTGCAATATCATCATCTCTTTTTTATTTTTCTTCCATAAGTACATCCGTGTTTTGTACCTTTGCTAAATATGCATACACTGAATATGCATCTACCGGTGATTCCCAACCAGTTCTACCATGAATGTCTTGCCTTGCATAAGACATTTCACTATCAGTGACCTTTCTCTTTTCAGCTGCTTGTAAAGAATGTGTCCATATTTCAGCCTTTGGACCAACCATCACTTGGCCATGCATTCTATCCAACTGTAGACCAAAAGTAGAAGCATGTACTGCCGCATAAGCATTTCGGACATCCAAGTCTTCCAACAACTTCTGCATACCTCCCTTTCCAAAATTCAAAGCAAGAGGCAATCACGTTTCTTGTGCATTGATCTTGCCATCTTTCCAAAAGATAAGATGTTGTGCCAAGGCCTCTTGATAGGTAGCACAATCCTTTCTCTCGTGTTGCAAACTATCACACCACATACATCTTTTTCCATCCTTAGGGGCTACTGCCCATCCCCTTTCCTCTTGTCCTTTTTCGTCCAATTTTGCAACCTTCAATTGAAGATCCCGCATCCCTTTGACCAATTCATCCAAAACATCTTCCCTAATAGAGGGAACAATAGCAGGTACAACCATAGGGTTAGCCACAGAAGTAGGTGGTTTACTGGATACATCAACTGTCTTGCCTGTAATAGTGGGCAAGCTAGAGACATGCAATCTTTCTCTTCTTCTATGCTTCTTCACAAGTGCAGTAACAGCTTTCTTGACATGTCTCCACTCTGTTTTCAAACCTATCTCTGTAGTCTGATCCTCCAGCAAATCATCAAGCTTCTCTTGAAGCTCACGATCAGCTGCCTGTAGAAACAATTCAATTTTTGACTTGCAAGAGCTTGTTGTTCTACAAGATCCAATTGCTCAAATCGACTTTCAAATTCTCTTAACAATTCCGTAGCTACAAGACCCTTATTGGGTTGTATAACCCACTCCTGAAAAGTCTTGTGCGTAATCAAACCGGTGTCCTCAATGTAAAATTCTTCCCTGAGTACCTTCTTGAAGGCTACCCAGTCAGCATCCTGCAAGTATAATTTAGTAATCTGTGCTTTCAGTTCATGAACAGTAACACATACAAAATACCGGCTCCATGCAGATTGAGCCACTCCAAAGAATTCCATCTTCTGAGCATAGGTATGTACATATGCAGATACATTCCTGCCATTGAATAACTTCACCTCACGCTCAACTACTTGCAAAGCATTCATCACAACACTTTCTGTTTGAGCTGAAGCTTGCATCACTTGTTGTTGTTGTTGTACCTGCATAAGCATATTCATATTTTGCACCAACTGTTGCAAAACATCACTGGAGAATGTATTCGAAGATTCTCCCATCTTGTCTTTCCTTCTTCTGATGACCTTTTCCGTCGGGTTCACCAATGTCAGAGGGGTTTTTATCAAAAGGTCGAATCCACCGAGGATCAGAAGTAGAAGGAAGTAGAGATAGGAGATGGAAGAGAAGATAGAGAATACCCAAGTGGTAAACATGAAAAAAACAAATCACAATGAATTGAATCAATATGTATTGAAAGAACCTGGAATCTTTGCACTACTTAGAAGCAATCTCTAGGCATTAGTTCTCCTGGAGCTCCTTCGTAGACTGAAAACGTGGATAAAAAAAATCATCTTTTTCTCTGCTACCCGAAACCCGAATCTGATGGCTCCATTGGCTCCGAAAGGGGGGTAAAACCTGAGGACACCTGAACACCTGATCACGGATCTCCCAGATCACTCCTTCTTCTTCTTTTAGTTCAATCTACAGTTTTCAGCCTGTTTACAGCGATCACGATGCACATGATTTCGTCCATTTGTCTTTTTTATGAAAAATCTCCTAACTGGCTGAAAAAGCAACTAGCTTTTTGTATGCCATCCTAATCTATAAGCTTTTTCTAACTTTTTCAGATTTTTACAATAAATAATATAAAAAATAGACTAAAATTATCCAAAAATCTAGTATTTTCGGATAATCCATGCAACTCACACTAGTACTAATGGCTCAGATCACATTGACTCTCTAGATCAATAGAGAAGTCGGATGATGATGCATTCTATACTTTTTCACACTATGTCCTCATAACATCATGACAACGTGTGTTCAAAGGATATTAAGAAATACCCTTTCTTCACATGCTATAAGGACTTAAAATGACCCCTTTTACTTTACTAAACTTGCAGATTTTTTTCAATTTATAATTTAAAAACCTCTTTTGTAAATATAATCCTATAAATTTTACTAAATATAATACCCTTTCTTTTGAACTCACATGGTATCTTACATGTTCTATACGGTGGACTCCCTAGGATTCTTCCCAACTTCTTACAATCCATCCCATCCTAAAGGTTTTTTCCCTCAAAACAAACTTACAAAGATTGGAAAAGGACGGATGGAATAGAGTACTACTCTGTTTTCAACTTTACAATAGAAAAATGAGTGAAAGATTAAAGATATACAGACTAAAATGAAGGAATGGAAGTAAGCCTCAGCTATATACATGATCAAGAGTGCTTCAAAAGTACTTGGAGCCTTAAAGTCTTCAATTGATGAAGTCAAAATGAAGTAGACAGCTTGCTATATGAACAAACCCTACAACTTGAACCAAATCTGACCATAACTTCGTATAGAAGTATCCAAACGAAGCATGCCACATGTCAAAACGTAGCTCTTGAAAAGTACTTTGACCCTATGTAGGTAGCATAATTCTAAAAATTAGGCAAACTATAAACTGTTCTAAGATAGTCTACTATCAACTCATTGTCTACATCATAATTGGCTCCATAGTCAGTAAGCTTCAACCACCAATGTGTCCCATAGGTAAGGAAACTTAGCTAGTATAGAATCAAGCCTCCAAGAAGCTTCCTCAGGTTGCAAACCTCTTGATTTGATCAAATATTCAATGATGGAGCAAGATCGAAGCTTCTTGTCATGCTGACCTATGACAACCTCTGGAATGTACTGAATAAGACCTTCTTCATCATCAATAGGTGGCAGCTCATCAACTATATCAACACGATCACCATAGAAAGGCTTGAGTTAACTAACATAGAATACATTATGAATCTTGGTGAAAGAGGATAGCTCCAATCTATATGCCAAGTCTCCAATGCGCTTCAAGATCCTGTAGGGTACATAAAATCTGTGAGCAAGCTTGTTACTAGATCCATCTTTCGAAGTAGAATACTGAGTCTGGGGCACCTTCAACAAAATCAACTCTCCTTCTTAGAACTCTAAAGGTTGCCTCTTCTCATTTGTATACATCTTCATTTGGTCTTGGGCTTTCCTAAGATTCATCTTACACTATTGAAGAAGGGTCTACATTCTTTTCCATTCTTCTTTCCCATCAGGATTGATTCTTTCATCAAAGATGACCGTGGATAAGGGCACCTTATAACTATACATATCCTCAAAGGGTGAAACTCCAATGCTAGCATGAGTCGAGTATTATAGGCAAAATCAGTCAAGTGTAACCAAGAATCCCATGAATTCTGGACATCATAATAAAAATGGTAAAGATAAGTCTCCAACCACTTGTTTACCCTTCCTGTCTATCCATCAAATTGTGGATGATAGGCCATAGAGGGAGCCAATTTAGTGCCCATGGATGTGAATACCTTCTGCCAAAATTTACTCATGAACTTTGAATCTATGTCGTGAAAATAATCACCTGCGGTAATCCATGTAATCGAAAAATTTTCTCCATAAACTAACTGGCCACTTGAGAAGTAGTAAACTAGGACTTAGTTGGAATGAAATGGGCTGCCTTGGTGTGTACATCCACCACCACATATATACTATTCCATCCCTTTTTGTAATAGTAGGCAAGCCAATAATGAAATCCATAGTAATGTGCATCCATTTGCCTATAGGAATGGGTAATGGATGCAACAAATCACCTAGCTTATGGGTGTTGTCCTTATTTTACTGACAAGGCATGCACTTCATAACAAAATCTTTAACATCTTTTCACTGTCCTTTTCAATAAAATATTTTATTAATCCTATCATAGGTTTTGAAAACTCCAAGGTGTCCAGCTAAAGGCAAAAAATGCAACTCCATAATTTTCCATGTAAAAGAAGTAGAGGGAATGATAATCTTGCCATTTAACTAGATTAGGCCGTTTTGAAGCTGATAATGTGAGTTATCTTCAATGAGACCTTGATATAATTTCTAAAAAATATGGCTAAGCTCTTCATCTAAAAGATAAGCTTCTTGCTATAAATATTCAATCCCGTTCACTATGTAGCTCAGTCATTGTTAAAACTTTACAGGCCTGCATACAAGAAAGAGAATCAATCACTACATTGTCTTTGCCCCTAGTATGAGTAATGTCAAAATCATAATTTTGCAGTGTAGCTACCCATCTACGTTGCTTAGGAGTAAGATTGGACTAAGTGAGGAAATACTTAAGGCCCTTGAGATCACTTTGAACTTTGAATCGGCTACCATACAAATAATGGTGCCATTTCTTTATTGCATGCAAGATACCAAATATCTCATGATCATAAACATTCATAGCCATTTCTTTATCTATAAGCTTGCGACTTTCAAAGGAAATCACTCCATGCTCCTGTAACAAAATAGCCCCTATGCCTCGACCATTGGCATCACACTATATGGTAAACCCCTTCAAAAAATCCGCGCATACTAGAACATGAGCAAAAGTAAGGAGTTTCTTTAATTAATTGAAGCTACTATCAACAAGAGCATCCCAAAAGAAAGCTTCTTTCTTCAACCTATCATCAAAATAGCTGCAATAACCACATAATGTTTGATGAATCGGTGATAAAATAAAGATAGACCAAGAAATCCTCTAAGTGAAGTAGTGATAGTAGGTGTTGGTCAATCTTTAAAACACTGCACCTTCTTGGTATCAGCATGAATCCCTTTTTCATTGACAATATCTCCCAAGTATTCCACTTTAGTTTGCATGAAAGAGCATTTTTTCTCCTTAGCAAAGAGTACTATGATGCCTCAATACATCAAAAACCTTCCTCATGTATGATAAATGGTCTTAAAGGGTCTTATTGTAAATAAAATGTCATCAAAGAAGATCAAGACAAACTGAAATAGGAAAGGCTACAAAATCTTATTCATCGGACCCTGAAAGGTAGCTGGAGCATTTGTAAGCCCAAATGGCATCACTAGGAAATGGTAGCACCCTCGATCAAACCTAAAAGCAGTCTTGATTTCATCACCCTCTTGCATACAAATCTAATGGTACCTTGACCTCAATTCAATCTTCGTAAAGAATCTAGTCCCTTTGAGCTCATCAAGCAAATCATCAATTCTAGGTATTAGATACATGTTCTTCATTGTGATCTTGTTAAGACCTGTGTAATCAATACAGATCTTGAAATATCCATCTTTATTGTTAACTAACAATATCGGAGATACATAGGGTGAAAAACTAAGTTCAATGAATCCCATTTCAAGCAGCTCCTTGATTTGCTTGGCTACTTCTTTACGCTCACACTTGGACAATCTGTAAGGTGGCTTATTAATTGGCTTTGAGTTGGGCTTCAAATCAATGGGGTGATCTACTGCTCTCTTGGGAGGCAATGAAGTAGGCACTTTAAACAAATCCATGTACTCCTCAAGAAGAGCTTTCAAAGCTGGATGACTTGTTGAATTTGTGGATTGATCTTCAACCTCTTTATTCACGTGCAAAACAAAGATCTGTGAGCACCTTTTGTACTCCTTTTTGAGTTGTTGAATGGTGATAAGCTGAAATTCTGATTTACTAGGAATTCCCTATAAATGAATGAGCTATCTAACTATCATAGATAAACTCCATATACAGCTATGAAAAATCCATAGTAATTTTGTCTAATGTCATCAACCAATCACAACTTAGTACAATATCTATGGCCCCATTTCCAAGGTTATCAGGTTTACTTTTTCTTCATAATTTTCAGTTAGCTATAAAGAAACATGTGGGCATATTTGAGTGTTGATTTCTTCTTCACCATTGGCCACTTGAACTCGTATCGGTTGCTATAAGTTAGTGGGAAGACAATTCAACACCATATTAGAGATTTTGGAAATTTCCCAAGTTCCACTCTTAATGAATGTCTTACTTTTGTGAATGAAAGAGAGCACTATGTTTATGTTTATCTTTAAAGGGCACTTTTTATGTTACAAATATGAGATCACATATCTTGAGAGCCTAAATGATGAATGTAAGCCATGTGGCTATTAGGAGATTTGGATTTCACCTCTATCTTTTCTAGCATACTAACAAAATATGATGTTGTATGGTGGTGGAAACATCAAGGAGGCCTAACTAGTATATACCTAGAAAATTTCCACATTTAATGTAAGAATACAAAGACTTGATGGAGTGGAGAGAGAATTTAGAATACAAGAGCCTTAAACATTGTATGAAAATATGTTATCATGGCCAAATTTTATAATGTTATGGATTTGAAGATATTATAATATGAGTTTTTTCTTTTAGATATAGCATCATTTAAAGTGACATATATAAGTTTCATGAACTAGGACCTTAAAAGAGTCACCACTAACTAGATGTGGTTTAATAACTTGATCTCATACCATTTAGTAATAAGTTTGGATAACCTATGATGTAATGGTCCTTTTTTTGTGTAAACCAATAGACACATGTTAAATAATTGCTCGTCCCATTTGCATTTTTTGTATGTATATGCATGATATATAAATATCTTTTGTTCAAAATTTCTATCTATCTTGATAATATATGGACAAGATGGATATTGGCTTTGGCCAAAATCAACTAGCTTCACACTTTGACTAGCTAAATGAACTTTCATATCATAAAATGAAGATTTATATACCAAGCTAGAAGTTTATGATTTTTCTAAGACTAAAGATTTAACCTTTGACCAATGGTTTGTGTTTCCAAAGAAATAGACATAAATTTTATTATTAATTAATACTTATTTGTTAGCTAAAACATAAAATACAAAATTGGACTTAAACCACTTTATAAAAAATTTCAACAAAATTAACTAATGTTATTGAAAGAATAAAAAGCATTAAGTAGATTCTCTCATTGATATTGGCAACGTTCAAAAACACCAACGTATCTACATAAAACACTTTAAATTTCTAACAAGAATATATTTCATAGCCATGCAAAAGCCCTTAATGTAAGGAATATATTTACTATGGAAGTCAAAATTAGTCCATATAGAGTCACTGTCTTGTTGCATCATGTATATTGGAAAAATAGAACTTTTATAGATAGCTGCTCTACCATTTATGAAATGTTTGTGATATCCTAACTCATGAGCAAGTTGCATTACTTCCATATATTTCAAAGTAAAGACTAAAGGAGTCTGCTTCGACTTGGATAATTGTGAGTTGTTCAATGTAAGTGATAGATGACTTGGGGCATTTATTGAGTATGTTTGTATAGTAGATGGTCATAAAGTACAAAATAGGATTTAAACCACTTTATAAGAAATTTCGACACAATTAACTAATGTTATTGAAATAATAAAAAACATCAAGTAGATTCTCTCATTGATATTGATGGTATTTAGAAACACCAAGGTAACTATATAAAACACTTTAAATTTCTAACAAGTATATATTTCATAGCCATGCAAAAGCCTTTAATGCAAGGAATATATTTATTATGAAAGTCAAAATTAGTCCATATAGAGTCGTCGCCTTCTTGTTACATCATGTATATTGGAAAAATATAAATTTTGTAGATTTTGTATAAAAAGTTTAGTTGCATTACCATTTATGAAATGTTTGTGATATCCTAACTCATGAGCAAGTTGCATTGCTTCCATATCTTTCAAAGTAGAGACTAAAGGAGTCTGCTTCAACATGGATAATTGTGAGCTATTCAATGTAAGAGACAGATGACATGAGGCATTTGTTGAGGATGTTTGTATAATAGATGGTCTCTTGAAGCAAGAAGTAATTGAAGGTTGAACATATATACCATCTTTATCAATCATGGTCTCGTGCAGTGCTGATGATGAAGATGAAATACCATCATTCTCTCCTCTAGTCCATTCATCAATGACAACCTTGAATTAAGCATGCAATTCATGTCCATATTGAACTAAATCCTATCCATATCGATCAAACTTGATGACTTCACGTGCATCATGGTATTTGCTTAAGCGAGTCAAGTATGGTAGAAGTTCTTTGATCAAGATAGAGTCTTCATGATAAATATCAAATGTTTTTGGATAAATGCAATTTTCAATAGGATTTGGACATCCTTTGTAAGGACTATCATCTATGAGAATAGTCTTGGTATGCTGACAAACATCTTCATATTGATCCCATACATACTTTAGAGGCTTGAACATTGCTTCTACTCCCATCTTATCTGGCCTATATATGATTTTGAGTCGATGTCTATGACATTGTTCTTGGCCCCAAATCATGAAGAAATGATACTTTCTTTTTGCATGGATCTCCAAGCACTTAATAAGTGCCATGACATTCTTATGTAAAGCTGTTGACCAAACTCCCACTTGGAATCTTGCAAATAAGGCTTCAAGAAACTCCATACATCCTGGTCGAAGAACAAGTCATTGCTTTCCCATTTGAAAGCTTTGAAACCTTTTAGACTTAGCAAAGCATCGTTGTAAAAGAAGACCATTGAGATCAAGTATTACACATAATTGTGTTGCATTTCTTATCAAGGACACATCAATCACATCATCATGATCTATTGTTGTTGAATCTGTTAGATATCCAACTATAGATGTCTTAGTTGAAGTTACAAAGAAGAAAAATAAGCATGTTAGATTCATTTACTTCCTCATCACTCTACTTAATGTTTGAGCTATAAACTGGCATAGAATACTAAAGCAATTTAACTTCACATTGATAAATACATACATAGGTACTACTTAATAAATGATGTCTTAAGAAAAGAGACATTTGACCATGTGGTCAAATCTAACCAAGAGTAATATCATGAGGTGAAAAAAATATATATGATGATTTTTTTGAATTAAAATCTATTCTAATAAAGTCATTTTTCCATACCTACTTTTTATCACTAATTATAAGTATACTTGAGATATTAACAATAGATTCTTGTAATTAGTTGTAAAAATTATATTATCATTATGATATTTAACATACTCAGTTTCTAAAAAGGCCTTCAAAATGGCATGTACAAAGAAGGTGTTTATTAGTCCTAATTATTAAAAGAAAATTTAAACATGATACTTTTGACCATGTGACCAAAACTATGTCACATATAAGTGACACAGGAAAATTTAATTGAGATAAGTTATACTCTATTTGGATAAGTTTTCATAGTTTCTTCTTAAGAACTAACCATTCTATTTTTGAACTAGTTATATCCCATAGATATTTAAACTCATGAATTGTAATAAGGATTTTACCTTAATATTCCATATACACATCTCAAAAGATACATTGGAGTGATATCTTTGTTGCAATATTTGCTACTGAGGTAAAATTCCTTTGGGAGGTGCAATGAATCTTTTTTGGGATGTGCAATATATTGTTGGCTCTCTTATCCTAAGGTACATGCATAGACATACACTAGTGATGTAGTAAAAGAGGATATAAGAGATAAGAGATTTGACCATGTGGACAAATCTAACCAAAACTAACATAACAAGATCATTACACAACACATATAAGAGTTTAATTGAAATAAGATCTAAAATAGACTTAAGTAAATTTTGCATAGCTAGCTCAAACCTTTCATTATGATAAGTATTCTTACACACTAGATTACAATTAAACAGTTATCCTTGCAAAGGATGATAAATTTTAATGAGCTCTTTAATACTATTTTGGCAAAATATTTACTTAAATAGATTTTTTAAACCAAACATGCTTGGTACCTTCTGTAAAAAATTAAAAAACTAAAGACATAGTATCTTTAAGTAATATCATCAAAGAAAGAAAATATTGCGAATACTAATGGAAGTAACTTTTCAAGAAAAAAATCAAAATTACATCAATGTGTCTTCCTTGATGAAAGGAAAAGGAACATAGTTTAAACACCTGAAGTAGCCTTTAATTTCTCTTTCATAATTAGACTTGTTATATCTTGACTTGATTCTTCTATGCCCTCGGGTGGTACTTCAAGAACTTGATTTTCAATAGGAGGAACCTCTTGGGAGTTTGAATTTTGTTTGGCACTCTCATGGACCCTCCACAATTGTGCTTCAACCTCTCTTTGCTCTTGAGTGTTGCAAACCACTGCAATAGTCTTCATATGATTTACCAATGCCACCTTAGATGCAAGTCCACTTGCATATACATCAAATACAACCTCATGAGCATCATTGAATGATTTGATTGTAGTTTCCATAACTTTCATTTTCTTTCTCAAAATGGCATTTGCAATCCTTTGTTCTCCTTCAAGATCTTCATCATTGCACTCCTTGTCCAAGCCTTCAAAGTCCAAAATGGAAGGCTTGTTGACACTGTTTATATATCGCTCAAAATTGATGAAGCTTTTCTCCATGGTCACTAATGTCAAAAACACAAAAGAATCTATAGATCCAAAAGCAAACGTTCTATCCATTGGTAGGAAGTCAACACTACCAACTAGCATGTGATACTTGCAAGTAATGCTTTCAAGAGCATTTTCCAAAGCTGCCATTTGCTTTCGATCAAGAAATGATAACAACATGAATTGTTTAGGTTCACATGTCATTTGTAGTAGAGTGGATACAACCTTTCCAAACTTTATAGAGTCCCATTTCATTCCCTCAACCCCATGTGCTGCATCTAGAACAACAACCCCAATGGTAATTGGATCTCTGTAAACATTATGTATAAGATCAAAGGTTTCTAGATTGCATCCGACAACATATACATGCCAAGGGGAAGTAGTGGAGGATTGAAGAGGATTTTTCTTTTTTCCAATTAGGAAGTTCACAACAATATATTTTGCTCCATTTGGTAGGGACCCTGCATCAGCTCCATGTGTGAGCTTCTTTGATACCCAATCATTGCAAATGCCTAAAATCTTTGTGTAGACTTCATCATTGATATCATAATCATCAGCAAGCTCTTCCCAAGTCTTCATCACAGTGTTACTTTCTGGAACTAAAGCATTGAAAAGAGTGACTAATTCCTCCTTTAGAACCCTATCTTCCTTGATTTGCTTAGCCCTTGTTTCCATGTCAATCATATCTTCCTTATCCCATTTGTTTCTAAGAAAAAGGATATGACCTTCATTGATCTCCTCTTGTAGTGTAAGGATGTCTCCATCCTTTAAACCCATAAGGCAATGAAATGCAGCAAGAGAAGGTTGCCTTCCCTTTTTTCTCGAACTCCCCTCTTGGGATATAAGTTCACCTCTAGAGTATCTCTTCATGATTTTGATCCAACTATCAAATATTTATTGGGAGCTAACAATAATATGGCAATCTCTATATGTACAATTTTCTCCAATGTATGCCACAAATCTCTGCAAAAAAAAAGATCAAAATAGTGAGCATAGAATAAAAGAAAGAGCATTACACTAATCTTCACAAAAAGAGAACGTAAGCTTATATGTGATTACCTGCCATTGTACTCTTTGAGAGCTTTTCGTAGAAAGCCCTTGTTGGGGTTTTGGTGGAGAACCAAATGTTAGTCGTTGATCTCTTAATTGTTGAAGTTGCTCAAAATAAGGGGCATTCTCCATAACATTATGTGATTTCATATTTGTCATTCGTGAAAGCTCAATTCACATTTTCGTAGGACAATCCACTAATATTCTAGCATTTCTCGTGGTGTATAAATGCTTGGTAGATAGACAACGTGTAGTATTACTCTAAATATATATCTTTACTGCATGAATTGAGTGAAGCCCTGATATAATCCAATAACTATAAGTGTCCAACTTATTAGCATCCACCTCATCATGATACATGGGTCTCTTCTCATTGTTGTCTTGTACAAAAGGCATAAGACATGATGTTGTTGCTGGATTCATGGGATTCTTTATGAAAGACATGGTTAGCTTCTCTACATAATCCCAACATAGTGGCCTATAAGCATACAAAGGAGGTGCCTCATAACACCTATCAACGAGAATAGGAAATTGTGTTGTTGGACCAAATGGAAAGAATTTTTCAAACATGTGAAATCCTGATTCTTCCTTATTTCCCTTCTTCTTAACTATCTCAGGAAAATCAAATGTTCTTTCTACTCCCTTGACCTCAAGAGAAATTATTGGCTTTGCAGGTGTAACTTCTAGCATGGAAGGTAAAGTGGCATCATTCTCAGTAGTGTTAGCAGCCATACTAACAACAAGATCTTGTGACAATGACCTTTGTTGAGGTGATTTTGACTTTGAGCTTGTGGGATTCCATGAATTATTTTCTTCTTGAGGAGAAGGTGAAGATCTCAAGTCTATTTGTTTATCCTGGAGCTTCATTCTTTTGTTGGGGCGATCACCTTTTCTTGATAGGGAAAGTAGCTCACTATTTTGAACATCTTGGAATGCTAATATAATGTCTTCTATGCCCTTTACCTCCTCAAATAAGGTCCATCCCATTGTTTTCAAAGAGTATTCTTCGTCCTCTTTAATATGGGCAAAGTGAAATGACAAAGGATCAAGTTTGTATACTACATTTTTCCCCTTGATCTTAACAAGATTACATGGCATTCCCTCTTTCCCAGCACATCCATCTGTTATCTTCTCTATGACACCATCTTGTTTTATAGTGGAATGAAAAAGTGGTCTCATGGTTTGCAAGATGTATGAGATTAGATTTGATCATATGGCCGAACGAAACAAAAATGGGGGATTCTTGGATGCTAGCATTGATAACAAAATGAAAGATTTGACCATATGGCCAATTTTCATTTTGTAGTGGAATAGAAAAAGTGGCTAATTTGTGGCAAAATGATATGATATCTATATATGAACATATAGATAGGAAATTATGAAAATTTGAAATGAAAGAAATGGTTTGTTTTCACGACAAGTTTTGACCACATGGCGAAACTTCCTATAAATATAGTAGGTAATCACGGAGTTCCAAGTAGAACATGGTCTTCCTTTTTGCAGATAATATAGAAGATGTTTTTCTTAGAACATTTTTCCATACAACCAAATCTAGCATACCCAAAATTTGTGTGATCAAACCCACCATAGATTTAGTCTTATCTTTTTAGGATCAATTTCCAAAAAAGTGGTTTATTTGTTGCAAGACAAGATTTGACCACATGGCCAAATTATAGAAAGTAAGGAATTCTAAGTAGAAACTAGCCTTTCCTTTTGGAAGTAAATAAGGGTTGATAATATAATAAAGCATTTGACCAAATGGTGAAATGTCATTCTTGTAGTAAAATGAACAAAGTGGTTGATTTGTTGCAAGATTTTGTGATACTACAAGAGTCCTTATTTTGGCCAAGAGATAGCTTAAGGAGAAGATTTGATCGCATGGCAAAATCTCATAGTATATTGGAAAAAATAATATAAATTACATCTTATATTATAGAAAATATTTGACCTCATGGCCAAATCTCAAATTGTATTGAATAAAATAACAAAAAGTACTACTTATATTGCAAGAAAATTTTTGACCATATTGTCTAATCTATAGATTGATGAAAGATCATGATATGTGTTGTTAGAATATCAAATTACATCCTATGGTAAAATCATATTGAGTATTTGTAAGTATTGTATAGCCATATATTTATTGCAACATTATAAAGAATGTAACCATAAAATCTAATGGTAATGCTTTTACTATGAAAATACAGTATAATGGAAAGTTCTATATAGTAAAGTATAATACGATGTAGAAGGACTTGATAAAATGCTCTAATATTAAGGAAGGATACAAGAAATATAAGGCTAGGTTTAGTCATGAGGCGAAATCTTAAGGTATATAGCATCACAGAATAGAAAGAAAGGTTAGTATTTTGAAAGCACTCATTGATAAAAGCATTGCACAAATCATTTATTCCATATTCACATCTAAGAGACTTTTTTCAACATTACACAAATCATATATTTCATGTTCACAGCAAAAAGAGTATTTTCAACTATGCAAGAAATCATGTTTTTCATATTCATAGCAAAGAAGCTATCATTTGCAAGGTAGTGGTTAGACAACAAAAAAGGCAGGCACTCCAGGAGATCAATCAAGCAATCGAGAAGAAGAAGACATTGAATTCTCAAGAGTGAGTGCCTAATCTCATTGCTACAGAAATACAGATTGCATTTAATTTTTGTACATTATTCTTATTTAGAAAATGATTTTGGTATTTGATCTTAATATTATTCAATATTAATCATACAAAAGAGTAGTAGTGTGATTTGTAGTAATTGTATGTATTGAAATGGTCATAATCAATGTAGTTTAACTCAAAATCAGAAATGTAGGGAAAAGTTGAAAACATGTTGTAATTAGTAGATCAATAATGTGTGCCAACATAACAAAAATCACCCATGAAGTAGAGCAGACATGGTGTGGAGTGGCGATCATTCTCTGCCATGTTGAGATGCAAAGATGTATTTTAATTGTTGGGATAAATATTGGATGTGCAACAAAAAAGATCTTGAACGATGGGAAACAATAGATAGCATTATCTTCTCTTGGATGAAGAAATGTACAAAATCTCCCAAAATTTTTAAAATTCCCCCAAAGGTTGTATTGAAGGCCAAAGAAAGTCTACAAAATCCATCGACTGAATATTTTCCTTGAATATTTTCAAGGATATTAAAACTAAGGTGTTTATTAACACCACCTTTTTGAGTTTTTTTCAATCTCTCAAAAACAACCATAAGTAGTAATATTTTCCATTGCACCAAGTTCCAAATTAATGAAAATCCCAAAATTCACGAAATCCATTTTGATTTGGGTTTCCCATATTGATGGAAAATTCCCACAATCCCGAATATGGAGTTATTCAGCTTGTCCATAATAGACTTATTCACAAAACTGTGTGTACTCCCACTATCTATCATGATGAACACGTCCTTCCCATGAATATTACCCTTCATACAAGTGCATTAGGGCTCTTAGAACCTATCCAAGCATCCATGAAAATGGAACAACTAGTGGAAGCAAGTGGCTCATTATAAATCCCTCCCAGGTTGAAAGGAACACTCCCACCTAGACCAAAAACAAAAGCAACACTCCCACCTAGACCAAAAGCAAAAGAGTCTGCTATGCTTTGTGAAGAGAGTATTTTGATACATTAAAAAAAGGCCATGGACATAAGTATCTCTTTGTATATAGGTGTTTTCTCATGAACTATAAGAAGTCAATAGTGGCTTGGTTTTTTGAAAAATCCCTTAACAATGTAGTCATTCCATTTTAGTCATACTTGAGTTATTCTATCACGAGATAACACATCATTAACTCGACCATAGCTATACTGATCTTGATGGATAATTTTATCATTCATAATTAAAATGAATTTTAATCATGGCTCTTCAAACAAAAATATCCGGACAAGCTTGAGTTATTCTATCCATTGGACTCTTTTCAGATTTTGTTTCAAGATAGGCTAATCCCTCGGCATCAATAAAGAAATAATCACTATGACGAGTCCATCACCTTTCTTGATAGTATCCAAAAGGACAATACAACCTTTCGAGGATCTTCATGAAGTTGTATTAGCAAGCATAATCTAGTGAGAATGCATAGCGGATTGGTATATTGTGCACAAGACCAAGAATTCATGCTAAAGTTTTCCTTGAATTTATACGTGACAAAGTGGATTAATTTAGCACAATTATATTTTTTATGTAGGTAAAATGACTCAATGAAAAAAAAGGAAAGAGAACGGTATTACTGTTGGGGATAAAGGTGCCTCCGCCTAGCTGCCCATGTAATACTACACTAACAGTACTGCACACTGCAGGTGATGGGCGCCCATCACTGTCACTTTATTATTTATTCTTTTAGTGACTGTTTGAATAAAGGAAGGCCCTAGTCACACATTGTGACTATTGGAGTTCTCATTTGGTCTCTCTCTCTTTCTCTTTCTTACTCTCCCGCCATAGCTATTCCAAGCAAGCTTCGATCCATCTCACCTTTCAACTGGTATCAGAGCATGGATTCATGACTACGCGAGCTTGGTTTGTGGCATCTTTAGCTTCCTATTGAATCCCTACATTCATTGGGTCTTCTTCCCCGACAACCATAGCCGACTCTCTCAAGCTCCCATCACTCCCCAGCTTCTCGAGAGGGGCATTGCATCAGAGGTATTTCTTCATTTGTTTCAGGGTTTCATTGAAGTTCATAGGTATAGCAATGTTTGCAAGATAATCAGGGGCAGTCATAGCTCCCACCATTGGAGCTTGTTCACGAAATATCTTGCCTAAAGCCTTTGTAGGCTATCTTGGGCTTGCACTAGGCCTTCATTGGCTCATGATTGAGTCCCCCTTTCACCTTGGATAGCCTCAACAGAAGCAACAGAAGTCACTAGCAACTCAGTGTAATTTGTGCCAGTTCTTGGAAGCCCCTGGACATCTCATCCTCCACTTGTTGATGATCATGCTTAGACTCTTGGGCATTGTGTCACTACTTGGATTGATCCTTGGCATGATTTGAGCCTTGTAGAGGCTTTGGGGCACTGATATTTAGTTCCATTTTGACTGCATGAACAACAAACCTATTGTCTATGTCTGCAATTGACATTTACATCTACATTGGAGCTCTCTACATACACTACTTCATGCACGTTGATGACTATGCTTGGCAGATATTGTGCATATGCTTTGCCATGATTTTGGTCTGATATTTGGGCTGAAAAGTCACAATTTTCAGCAATGAACCACTGCTGTAGCAGGCAGGATGAAGCTCATTTGCTTATGTTTGGGTGGATATGCCTATTGGATTCAGGCTATGTCTTGGATGAATACATTGATGTAGTGGCTCTCGGGGATCAACATAGAGCTTGGATTTGCTCTCAAATCATTGGTCAAGCTTGAGCTTCTGCGCAAAGAATTTTGATCTCCATCTTTGATGTACTTATGGCATATACTTTGCTTATATCTGGCTGGTCTTGACATGCTTGGAATATGCCACTACTACATGTCCATTACATTGTCAAGAGTTGGATGCTATTGAGCCTTGCTTTCGCTTGGTATTTGATTTCCCAGAGCTTACTTTGGCTATTTCTTGGCTTTCCATAGTTACATTTTGGATGTACTTGATGTCTATGGATACTATCCATGGATGCTACAGAGCCTACATGCTCGGGATGTCTCGTTGATGCTTGATCTTGGACACATGTCACTAGTGCACTCTTACATGCTTTGTTCGAGATTTCTTGCTTGATATTTACAGATTTTGTGCCAGTGGGAGCATCCTGATATGCTTGTTAGACATAGAGTAGGTGGGTTTATGCTACTTGAGCATTCGGACACTTGAGATGGGGATCTTCACTTGGATGTTGCATGGTTGATATGTCGTGGTCCTCACAGATGTATTTGGGCTGATTTGGGCTTTGCACTCCCTGAGCATACACCTATTTGTGTTAGGTCTTGCCAGTGTTGTGTACACTTTTTCCTATTACACAGGGGGTATGCCAGCTTACTAATGGATTCATTTGACATGCTTGGGTGTTTTCTCGATGTCCATACATCTGTCACTTATTGATTTATGCCCACTTGATGCCAGTTATGCTTTGATAGTCAATGGTTGACTTGGTGCATTCATTTTGCCTACAATTTGCTCTCATTGTACCTGCTTGTAATTTATTACAGCAAGCATTTATGAATGAAATGACGTGGAATTTTCATGCTGAATCATCTCGATTTTATGTGTTTTTTATGGTCCTTGGTGGGCAGCATCATTATATATCAGTTCATGGTCATTTTTCCTTGGTTTTGTTGGTATTTTGGCTGTTTACAGTAACAACAAGCAGTTTTGAATTGTGTGCACTATTTCAACTTGCATTATGGCATCTTCTTCCACTAACAGTGCTATCTTCAACATCACTAATCTTGATGGTACGAATTATGCCTATTGGATGAGCCAAGTTTGGTGGGTATTGGTGCAAAAATCGCAAATAAAACCACTAAGGTTGCATGGAGAGCAGTCTGAAACTATGATTGATGACGAATGGATGGAGCTTGATGAGTTATGCAAGTCCACCCTCATCTTGTGCATTACAATGTGGTTGAGGAAGCACAGAGTGCTTCGTAGATTTGGGATAAGATCAAGAATCTCTATGATAAGAAAAGTTCGACAAATCATATGTATTGGCTAAAGCAACTTATGGACCTGCGCATGAAGGAGAATATAACGATGTGTGCTCATTTGAGCCAGTTCCATGCTATTCTCAAGAACTTGACTTTGCAAGGCATTACCTTTAATGATAAGGTTACTCCATTTTTTTTGCTTGGGACTCTGAGTGAGTCATGGGATGTATTCCGCACTGCCTTATGTGCTCCTGCTAATATTTTGAACTTGCTTGATGTAGAGAGTGCTCTTTTACAGGAAGAGATCGACCATAAGAATTTGGATGCCTCTCGTGTGTCACATGCTTTGACTATTAGAGGAAGAGATGGTAATGGAAAGAATGACCATGGGAATGGCTGTGGTGGCAGATACTTGCAAAAGTCTAGGTCTAAGTCGCGTGGTAAGTCACACAGCAAGTCTTGTGGGAGAAATGCTAATGTGGCATGTCATCATTGTGGCAAGAAGGGTCATATACGCCCACAATGTCATAAGTTGCGTAATGAGAAGCACAATGAGAAGGGGAAAGACAGTTCAAGAAAAGTCATCTGATCACAGCATGGTACCTACAAAATCCAATGTGAAAATTGAGGAAATAAATGTCATGCAGACTGAGGACTCCGATGGGGAGTACATACTTGCAGCTAGTTGTTATGATGCTACGTCATTGACCGAGATTCACTCTATGTATGCGCAATGTTGGCTTTTGGATTCTAGTTCTTCATTTCATGTTACACCATGCCTGAGTGGTTCCACTTCTACTGCACTATCTCTGGTGGTTTAGCTCACTTGGGTGATGACAGGTCACTTGCTATTATTGTCATTAGGGATGTACGGCTACAGTTTTCTATTGGCGATACTTTTTTGTTACAAGATGTACCTCATGTACCTACACTTACAGGAAATCTTATGTCTGCAGGGTAGCTTGATGATGTTGGGTTTCATGTTTCTTTTGGAGATTCTTCCTTATCACACGTGGCAGACTTATGCTTGCTAGAGGTGCCAAGGCTAACAGCCTCTATCCTCTTGTAGGTGACAATCTTATGCTTGCTAGAGGTGCCAAGGCTGACAGCCTCTATCCTCTTGTAGTTGATGGGTCCTCTATTGACAATGTTTTGTGAGTGGGTTCCATCCCCCATGTATCTCTTTGGCATGCCCATTTGGGCCATATATCCTTAAATGGAATGAAAATTCTTTCTGGTTTGTAGTACTTACCGCCCCTTGACTATGTATGTTTTGATTCATGTGAGCAGTCTTTATGGCAGATAGACTAGGAATATGCATAAGAAGTCTAGTAGGACATGCATGAGTGAGCCCCTGGCATTGGTACAATTAGTAGAGTTAGAATCCCGATTTATGCTGTTTTAGGGGAACAGAATGGGACCATGCCTTATGGGCAGAGAGGTTGAGCTTTACATCCCTCTCGTTTTCCATTCTCCATGAACCAAGTGCAGCATAAATCCGCTTCGACTCTGTTGTTCCTACGCGAAGTGGATCATCTAGAGCTCAACGCTAGCTACTTCCTAGAGACTTTGCTGATAGGAAAGGAACCCTGATTTCAGGTCGATCCTAAGTGGGAATGGCCGGATACTTTCGCTCAGGGTAGACTCGAGAAGACCTAGATCGCAAAACCTGTGACATTCCTTGCGAGTGCTAGGTGGTGCTTTCTAGACTCTCTTCCCGATGGGCTGCTAAGACGTGTCCCACAGGTGGACCAGTGGACACATTACAGTTGGTATCAGAGCAAACCAATGAGATCTAAAGATTACAAGGGAACTTAATGGAGGAAAATAAAGGGAATAAGGGGATAAACAGGGGAAGGTGAGTAGAATAGAGCAGTGTTTTCTGTTGAAAACATTTCTTTACTCACCTATGGATGCTGGGTTGCAGAGTCACGAAGCATGGAGCAAGTTCTTGGTGTTCCAGGTCATGTTCATGACTGCAATGCACACTTCGAATTATCGCCAGAGCCTTGGCATGATGGATATTCTGGACTGCATCTATAATCCTTCACCCCTGTATGCGAAGTGGAGATGGACAGGAGATTCAAGAATATACTACATAGCAGCCCACCAACTTGCGTACCTTCAGACCAACTTGAAGAGAATCAATTGGATGGAGGATTTAAAGATCCTGAAGTTGTTCATCTTTGTTGAAGCTTGCATAAATGCAACTTTGCACGTTAGCAGATGGCAAGTCAAGCAGAACAAGTATGTCTATGAAGAAGTGACCCGGGTGATCTCTGTTGACAGGATCAAAGTGTTAGGGCGCTATGAGAAGAACGGGTATCAAAGGAAGGGATACCCCAAGCTTCCTATGACTTACCATTTCCTGAAAATCCATGACCCCACTCCATATTGTTATTCCGTCCCTGTAGCCGATTGTAACATAATCCTATTTTCCCCAAACTGATGTATCAATCAGCCTGTCCTAGTTGTCCAAAATAAGTGTACTCAAGGGATTATGCCTTCATGAATAAATAAGACTTTTTACAATTATCTATCTTAATCATAAATGTTAACTGAGGTGTTAAGTGATTAAACCACTTAGCTAAAAAGTTGTGCTAGTCATATTAACGTAATATGGGAATGTATGATAAGATGTTAACATAAAGAATCTTATTGTCCAGATGCAACCCCAAGCGCAAGTTCCAAATCCGACTTTTGCACTAAGTCCAGCTGTGGTTCAAGAGAAGAAATTCCTTCTCAAACAAATTAAGCCACCCGAGTTTGATGGCAAGGGAAGGACTATTCAAGCCAACTTCGAGATGTGGATTGAGTCCATGGAGGACTATTTTGAGGCAGCAAGAACTGCACCTGCTAACCAAGCCATGCTTGGCAAACTTAAGCTTGCAGGCGAACTTTGGTGGAAACAGTGGTGCAGAGATCAAGCGATCTCGGAGGGGACAGTCACTTGGGATAAGCTTAAGGAAGTTGTGCGAGGAAGGTATTTGCCACCTGCCTATCGCTCACAAAAGATGAATGAATTCTATGACTTGAAGCAGCTAGGATTATTCCTGGAAGCATATTATTTGAAGTTCTTTTCACTCCTAAAGTATGCACCCCCAATGGATATGACACAACAGGTGTCAAAATTCTGTGTTGGGTTGAATCCACCTATAAACACTCGATTAGAATCAATGAGCCCAACGGACCTACAAGACACACTCATTCAAGCTGCTCCAATAATACAGGAGGTGCAGACCAAACTAAGGTACAACAAGATTTGGCCTTACAAAGATCATAATAAGGGTATGTCTAAGGCTCAAAATAAGAGAGCGCAGGGTCAGAATCAGGGCCAAAGAAAGAAAGCTAGGGCCAATGATGTCAACAACTTTGTTCCAACACAAAGTAATGATCGCAACCCACGTTGCTTCCATTGCAATGAGCCCGAACACTTCAAGAGGGAGTGCCCCAAGCTGGACAGAGGATATCGCTACAGGCAATTCCAAGGTCAAAATAGAGCCGCTCATGGCCAAGGAACCACCGTTATGGCCAGAGGGAGAACCTCCAGTGTTTTCAATAAGGAGCTGGACAATGAAGAAGATCCATCCATGGATGCTGACATTGAGAGGGCAACGGTTCACACCACTCTTCACAAGAAGGGTCCAAATCGCCAATTCTCGGTGATTCAAACTCCATTAGAATATTAAGGTAAAAGCTTAAAAGCCCTGATTGATTGTGGCAGTACACATTCCTTCATTTCACCAATCTGTGCAAAAAGATTAGGGATAGCCACAACAGATGCACCTACTTTACTTGTGGAATTAGCAAATGGTCATGAGGTCACTTGTACTAGGCAAACTGCTGAGGTGAAATTCCTACTAGGTGGGAAGCCAACTTCTATGAGATTTAGGGTAATGAACCTAGGTGTCCACGAATGTTTACTCGAAATGGATTGGCTAATACCCAATGATGCCCACATCCACTGTGGGAAGGGCCAAGTCTCCTTCCGCAATTCTGAAGGGGAACTGGTCACAACTCAAGGTGAGGCTAGTAAACCAAAAATACAGTTGGCAAAAGCAACACGGATAATAAAGGGTGTTCAAAAGGGCCTACCTATCTATCTGATTAAACTGAATAAGCTAGATCAGAATCAAGAATCTGGAGAAGAACCTTCATGGTTAAAGGAATACGCAAACGTATTTCCTGAAGATCTGACGGAACTTCCTCCTCAAAGGGAAGTCGACCACGAAATCAAACTTGTGCTAGGAGCTGCATCGGTCACAAAGAGGTCGTATAAGATGTCCATTCTGGAAGCTATCGAGCTGAAAGAGCAACTCAAGCAACTGTTAGATCAAGGCTACATCTGTCCTAGCAGTTCACCATGGGGAGCTCTAGTGTTGTTTCAAAAAAAGAAAGATGGAACGCTTCGCCTATGCATTGACTACAGAGGGTTGAATCAAGCAACCATCAAAAATAAATACCCCATTCCAAGAATAGATGAATTACTTGACTGTCTTCAAGGAGCAAAGATCTTCTCAAAGATAGATCTCAGATCTGGATATTATCAAATAAGGATCAAGGAAGAAGATATCCCGAAGACTACATTCAGTACAAGGTATGGACACTTCGAATTCCTAGTGATGTCATTCGTGCTGACGAATGCTCCTGCTACCTTCAACAGGTTAATGCAGGATATTTTTAGGCCCTATCTTGATGACTTCATACTCGTCTTTTTTGACGATACCCTAGTCTACTCAAAACAGGAAAAGGATCATGAACCCCAGCTTCGCATTGTTCTTGAAACAATAAGAGTACACAAGCTTTATGCCAAGAAGAAGAAGTGTGCATTTTTCAAGCGACAGATTGAATATCTGGGATTCATTGTATCAGCAGAAGGAATTTCAGTAGATCCAGCTAAGGTTAGAGACGTTCTGGAATGGCCAACACCAACTTATGTCAAAGAAATACGTAGTTTTCTTGGGTTGACAAGATGGTACAGAATTTTCATCAAAGATTATGCTTTGATTGCAACACCTCTAACTGATCTACTAAAGAAGCAAGTAACAATTGTATGGTCATGTGCTGAACAGACCAGCTTTGACAAACTAAAGCAAAGCTTAGTATCACACCCATCCTGAAACTTCCTGATCTTGGTAAGGAGTTTAAAGTGGTAACTGATGCTAGCGCACTTGCTTTAGGATGCGTACTTATGCAAGATGGTCACCCTAGAGCACATTCTTCAAGAAAATTGAAGAGCCATGAAAGAAATTATGCTACCCACGACCTGGAGCTATTGGCTGTCATCCATGCTCTCAAAATTTGGAGACATTACTTGCTAGGTAACAAATATTCCTTAGTAACGAACCACAAGAGTCTTAAATGGATTTTCACTCAGAATGAGCTCAATATGAGGCAACGTTGCTGGAAGAATATGATTTTTGAAATCAAATATAGGCTTAGAAAAGAGAATGTGGTTGCTGACGCACTCAATTGCAAGGCATCTCTAAATTCTCTCATTTTGTAAGATCCATCAATAGCAAGGTCTCTAGCCACAAAGGTATCAATACCAAACAACCCGATTCTTGAGCTAGCAAAAGAAGGGGCATATCATGACCCTTTCTATTATAAAATCCTAAGGAAAATCCCCATCAAGGATCAGGACCCGAAGCTAAAGACGAAGTATCAAGAATTCTCCATCAGTAGTGGTCTTGTCTACTTTAGGACAAGATTATGTATCCCTGCAAGCCAAACTCTCAAGCAAAAGATACTTTGGGAAGCCCATGATTCCCCTTTCTCAGGATATCCTGGTTATGCCAAGACCCTTAATGCGGTCAAAAAGAGCTATTATTGGGAAAAGCTCAAGGGAGACATACTCAAATATGTCACAGAATGTTTGTCTTGTCAACGCATTAAGGCAAAACATGTTAAAATGTCTGGGAAATTGCAACCACTTGACATTCCACAAATGAAATGGGAGTTCATTAGTATGGACTTCATTGTTGGCCTACCCCAAGTTCAAGGAGGATATAACTCTATTATGGTTGTAGTAGATATGCTCACCAAGGTCGCACATCTCATCCCTATCAAGACGAACTATAAAGCTTCAGACATTGCAAGATTATTCATCAAGGAAATATTCAAACTTCATGGGTTACCCAGAAGAATCATTAGTGATCGTGACTCTCTTTTCACATCACACTTCTGAAGGGCTATCTTTGAGGCTATTGGAACTCAACTCTATTTCAGTACAGCTTACCATCCCCAAACTGATGGTCAAACAAAATGAGTCAATCAAGTCATTAAGATATGCTTAGGGCATACTGTTGTCGCGAACCCAAAAAGTGGATTCAATATTTACCACTGGTTGAGTTTGCCTACAATGCTTCTTACCAACAGAGTATTTAGATGACCCCTTTCCAAGCATTGTATGGGCATGATTGTCATACCCCTTTGACCTTCTCAGATCCAACTTTAAGGGTAGAAGCTTCTAGACAGATGTTGGAAGACATGGATGATCAAATCAAATCAATAAGACAAGATATTCAAGCTACCAAGGATAGCCAGAAGGCTTATGCTGACTTGAAACCGCAAGACAGATCCTTCATCAAAGGTGATATGGTCTGCATCCGTGTATGCCCTAAAAAGAGCTCACTGTCCTTGGGAGAGTACAAGAAGCTAAGTCCAAGGTATTGTGGACCCTATAAGATCACCAAGTGCCTAGGGCCTAATGCTTACAGACTACAGCTGCCCGCAACTCTAAAGATTCATAATGTATTCCACGTTAGCCTATTGAAAAAGTACCTACCTAATCCGAATCATGTACTTGACGATCAGCAAATTGTAATGCCTAGCCAAGGAGTCCTTGAGCTATGGCTTGATAGAATCCTAGATGTTAGGGAGAGGCATTTGAGATCGAGGACCTTGAGATAATGCCTCATCTAGTGGAAAGATTATCCAGAAGAGGATGCCACCTGGATGGACGAAAATACTCTCTACCAACAATATCCCCAGGTCTTCTCGAGATGAGGACATCTCGATTCCTCTAAGGGGGAGAGGATGTAATATCCCCCGTGCCCCCATGCCTTCCCCCATGTGAACCCCCCTCCCTTAAAAATTTTTAAAATTAATTTAAATTTTTTTACTCCCTCCCTCTCTCCCCCTGCTGACTGCATGGCGGGGAGAGAGAGAGTGTGAGTGAGTAAGGATAGAGAGGGGGGCATGCAGCCCCCCAGGTGGGAGGGGTGGTAGCTGTGAACAGCCGTCTCCCCCACCCATACCACCTCCCTCCCTCCCTCTATAAAAGGGAGCCCCCTCGTGGGGCCGGAGCACAGTGCCCCCCTCGTGGACATCGACGGCAGCCCGCAGCCTCCAACCCCCCTCATCGAAGGCAACCCCCGCCTAGGTCAGCATGCAGTGCCCCCCTCCTTTGTCATCAACAGTGCCCCCCTGGCTGTGACAGAAGGAGAGAGAGAGAGAGAGAGAGAGAGAGAGAGAGAGAGAGAGAGAGAGAGAGAGAGAGAGAGAGAGAGAGAGAAGGGGAGAGAGAGAGAGAGAAGGGGGAGAGAGAAGGAGAAGAAGAGAAGAAGAAGAAGAGGGAAAGAGAGAGAGGAGAAGAAGAGAAGAAGGAGAAGAAGAAGAAGAAGAAGGAAGAGGGAGAGAGAGAAGGAGAAGAAGAAGAAGAAGAAGAAGAAGAAGAAGAAGAAGAAGAAGAAGAAGAGGGAGAGAGAGGAGAAGAAGAAGAAGAGAGAGAGAGAGAGGAGAAGAGAAGAAGAAGAAGAAGAAGAAGAGAGAGAGAGAGGAGAAGAGAAGAAGAAGAAGAAGAAAAAGAAGAAGAAGAAGAAGACGAGAGAAGAAGAAGAGAAGAAGAAGAAGAAGAAGAAGAAGAAGAAGAAGAAGAGGGAGAGATAGAGAAGGAGAAGAAGAGAAGACGAAGAAGAAGAAGAAGAAGAGAGAGAGAGAGGAGAAGAAGAGAAGAAGAAAAAGAAGAATTTGAAAATACCCCCCCTTCAATCTCTTCCTTCACTCAAGGAAAGGCAGCGAGAATCTTGCATGGGAGAGTGCGAGAACTCTATCACTCGTAAATGCATCTTTGAGTATGGCCCCGAAGCGTAGTTCCGCAAAGATGGTCGGAAACCCTGCAAGTGTGGATGGAGGTTCGAAACAAGGTGGCACTGCAACCGAACGGTTCGTCAGGCATCAATACCACTGGAATTGCGGCTTCACTCCCAACCCAGGTTGCTCTATCATTAAATCATAGGTTATAAATATCACGGCGAAAAAACATATTCACATGCATCACATTAATTACGTGTTTGATAATTCCCTAGGTATGAACTTAGTTGTGATGTATGTAACGAGCAAGATAATTTCCATTGAAGATAGCATCATAATAGGTGAAATTGATTAGATAATTGCATCATAAATTACCAAAAACATCTTGCAAGAATTCCTGCATAAAGTGCATTGTTCCTTGCACAAGTTCTTGCTTAAAACGCATTTCAAAGGACATTGAACGAAACAAAGTGCATGTCCATATCACAAGATGGATTTTAAGGTACATGTAATAAACTGCAGAGAAGATTAAAGTGCAGTTAGACTCATACAATGATCACATAAAGTTAGATCATTCAAGAAGGTTATAGATCATGTAAATAATTACATAGAGGATAATGTTAAGATTGCAGCATAGAAAGTACCTTCTCATGTGTGGCATAAAATAACACATGGATTATATCAAAATTGTAAGTATTGAAATGAAGGCATGGCATTACGTTGCGTGCCTTAAAGCTGTTGGGAAAATTTAACATTGTTTGTAATTTACCAAATGGGACTGAGATCCATGAATTCCATGACAAAGTCCTTGGTGACTTCAAGAGGGATAGGTAAAAGCTTAAGCGCATGTGAGTATTATTAAGAGGGCTTAAGAATATTGGATTGTTCTAAATAGAACCATCTTGACCACCAACCATGGTCAAGGGGATAGAAAATCTTGATCAATTAAGATTAAAGATAAAGGTACATAGGTACTTCAAGGGATCTAGGAAATAACCAGCAAGTTGACCAACCGAGGATGACAGGGTTGTCCATGACCTACTTTTACCAGGAGAAGGTAAGGATAATTAGGGTCGCCAAGGTACAAACCCTAACCCGAAGATAAAGGGGAAACAAGCAACCTAGCTTACCAAGCCCTTGGAATCTCGCCAAGTTACGAACGATCCAGGATCGAATGCTGGGAGCATTCAAGAAGAAGGAATCACACCTTAGCAGTTGGTCGTACAAACAATCTCTGAGATTATCATGATTGTACACTTAGGTACATTGTTTGAACTTCTTTGCTCAAGGAACTAAATCAAGGAAAAACATTTAATGCTTCAGGTTAAAGGCCTGGAGGGAGTGGCAGGTTCAGTTACCTCCGATTGCTTGGCTGGCCCTATCCAAGGGGTTTGTTAGTAGCCGCACCGAGTATGTGGATCGAACCCCCGCGAGAGGTCTCTCCGTGGGTGCTACTTGAAGGAAGGACACTTGGGTGCCAGGGGAGGCTCTGGCTGTAAATTCCTTGCCTCCAGATCCCGCACAAGAGGCCGACGTGACTCAAGATGGGATCTCGAGGCCCATGTACTAGTCTACGAGCGGAACTTGGAGCAGCAATCTTATTGATTGTTGGGATAGCCTTCGGGCATGATACTTGATGTATTCCGGGACTATGATAAATAAAGATCAGATATTTGAAAAAGAAACTTGCTTGACTTTGTTTTTGTGTCAGTGCCTAAGTTACATGAAGGAACCTGTGTTTAAATTGATTAATTAAGGAAGCTGCTTTTGCATGTCAAACATAATGTGGTAGGTAATTAGATAACTAAGCAAACCGAGGAAAGTGTGATGGATGTGACTTGGGTCTGTCCTACAGAAGGGTGGTCCCGGTTAGCTGGGAACTTTTCTCAAAAGATGTGATAACAAGACTATGAAGACCTAGCGTCAATAGAGTTAGAATCCTGATTTATGTTGTTTTAGGGGAACAGAGTGGGACTATGCCTTATGGGCAGAGAGGTTGAGCTTCCCACCCCTTCAATTCTGTTGTTCCTCACGAAGTGGATCATCTGGAGCTCAACGCTAGCTACTTCCTAGAGACTTTGCTGATAGGAAAGGAACCCTGACTTCAGGTCGATCCTAAGTGGGAACGGCTAGATACTTTCGCTCGGGGCAGACTCGGGAAGACCTAGATCGCAAACCCTGTGATATTCCTTGTGAGTGCTAGGTGGCGCTTTCTAGACTCTCTTCCCAATGGGCTGCTAAGACATGTCCCACAGGTGGACGAGCGGACAGTTACATAGATGCATCATTCCCATCCAACACTTTCTTCTTTCATTTGTCTTTACCTACAACACTTATAGATCCACATGAAGATATGGGACTCCTTAGTCTCCCATACCAAGGGCTAACTATATATGTAGTACAACATGATATTTCTGATCCACTAAGGCTCCATAATTCTTGCTTTTCTTTTTGCACATAACTATTATGATCATCATCATCTAATACATCACCACTAGATATATACCAATAACTTATCTCATCAAAAATAATATTCCTGCTCACTATAAACTCACTTCCTCTTTTGCAGCTCATCTAGCACATGAACATATGCAATATAGCCAAACACTTTCAAGTGTGATATATCATGCTTCTTACTTGTAAAGTATTCTGTGAGGGCCATCCCATGAACTATATATGTGGAATTTTTATTCATAATATAAATAATAATATGAACAACTTTAGACCAAAAATATTTTGGCATACTTTTTTCAACCATCAATACCTGTGCAGCTTCTGCAATATGCCTATTTTTTCTTTCTGCAATCCCATTTTACTGTGGATATATATACAAGTAAATTGTCTCTTTATCCCATGAGACCTCAAGAAGACACTAAACTCATTAGAGAGGTACTCTCCCTCTCCATCTGATCTCAAGCACTTAACTTTTAAGCTTGTTTTTGTTTCAATTGTAGCCTTGAAAGTTTTGATGTGCTCAAATATATTACTCTTTTCTTTCATGAAATATACCCACAACTTCCTTGAACAATCATCAATGAACATAACAAAGTATTTCCTACCACACTAAGAGATATATTATGTGTATGCCTATGTGTAGGCCCCAAAATATTTGTATGTACAATATCAAGTATGTTTTTACTCACATCTATGTCATGTGAAAAGAATTGTCTTGCCTGCTTACCAGACTGACATGCTTCACACACTTTATGAAATTTTGTAACTCTGAAAATGAGCAAAACTATAATAACCAATCTTTTGGATTGCATTAATTTCAGCCTTTCACATTTGCATGTCCAATATGTTTATGCCATATTTCAATATTTGCAACCACTCCTTTTCCTTTAGTATACATAGCAGTATTCATTGTAAGAATTCAAGCATCTAAAGTGAATATGGGACCAACGCTACTTACTTTTGTGACCAACCTGCACTTATCATTAAAGTCTTCTATAAAACAACTTTTTGCATTAAATCCAACATGTAATTCTTGCTCTACCATTTGGCCAATAGACACTAAATTCTTTGTGATTGATGGCACATGTAATACATCTAATAGAATCTTTTTATGGCCATCATGCAAGGACAAGGAAACCTTTCCAATGTGTGAAATTAAGTGGCATCAATCATCACCGATTGCAAATAGCCTAGATTTTGTAAGTTGCATCTCTCCAAACCATTCAACATGGTTGATCATATGATTAGATGTACCTGAATCAATATACCATACATAAGCATGTGTCCCCTTTGCTATAATAACATTCAGCATATGTTGCATAACAAACATATGCTCATTTTTATCTTCATTCTGTCATGAAGATGATGCATAGTTTTCTTGCTACAATTTACCACTGTGGATATCATCCTTCTTAGCATAACAATGGGCTGCAATAAGATCTATTTTGCTACAATAATGGAAAAGAATAGCAAAAATTTTAGAATCTCTATTTTTTCATCCACCTCTTCCTCTAGAACTCCCATACCTCTAAAGTTTTCATAGCCTCTTTTTGAAACCTGCATTTAACCGATTGCTAATTTAACTTATTGTACTAGTTATCACCAATATGTTCCATACCATGACCTCTGAAAGAGGATCTGCCATGTCCCGTTCTTGAACTTGAGTAAAATGCTTGGACTTGTTCACTATTTCTTTCAAATGTGCCATCCTGCATATTGATATCTTCAATAATTATGAGAGAGACCAACTCATCACAATCTGAAAATGGCTTCTATATATATACAGAAGTGACCAATGATTTCCAAGCATTCTCATTATTATTAAGGTTACCCAAAGTAGATAAAACTAGATCATCATCATCAAGCATTGCATCAATGGCTACTAAAGCATATGTAATGCTTCTCACCTTCAAAACATACTCATTAACAAAAGTTTTCCTTTCTTCAAGGTATTCAACTCTTACTTGAGTTGAATCTTCCATGACTTTATATTTACTGACAATATGTTCTCAAAATTTATCCAAGATGTACATGAAGTTTCCGCATTCTTGATATGTCCCAGCATAGTATTATCAATGATTGTAGATAGCCAATACATGACCTTTTTGTCCCTTGCATTTTATTCTTTCCACACCTTTAATTCATCTACACTAGCTAGGTTACTCAGCTCTGACTCCTTTTCTTCACCTGAAGCGAACTCATAAAGGCGCTTTCCAACAAGTTCAGCATGCAAAACTTCCATGATGGGTAGTCATTCTTATTTAACTTCTCAATGATGGGATTTTTCATTGTTCTCTACTACTATCAAAAAAGTTGTAGAAAATAGCAAGTCTTCTGCAACCTTTCACAACAAGTGCAGAGCAATACAGAAAGCAACCTTTTTCACTGATTGCTCAACAATACATGTAATCTGCAACCTGTTTGTAGATAAAACTTATGTTTGCTTCCTAGAAAACACTCAAAAATTACAAATTTGAAATTTGCAACTCTTTCTCAATTAATCTCATCTTTTTCTTCTCCTATTCCATGTATCCCTTCTACAAGAGGTTCCTTATAATCTCATGTCTTGTTGATTTGAGCATAGCTCCTTGAATTTTTCCATCCCCTCCAAGAGGCTTTGCACTATCCCTAGCTATGCCTTAAGCTCATTGGGATTTTAAGAGAGTGGTATGCAAGCTCTAGAGTGAGCTCCCTCTAGATTTCCTATTGTTTGACAAGGATACACTTGCAAGTATCCAATTTGGATCTTATGCTAGGTTCTTGATACAAGAAGCTGCCTAAATCATTGGATAGTTTGAGGAGCATCTCTTCTTATAGTCTCAAGGCTTCTTTTTCCATAGAATCTATAGCCTGCCCTATAATTGACCAATGATGGTTTGTTATAAAGCATCAAAGCTTGTTTTCCATAGTTCTCATTCTTGCACTTGCAAGTGTTGATCCCTTTCTTGCTGTTGCACTTTGAATTTTTCCTAGAAAATATCCACCTTACTTTTAGCGAGTGTGTTTCTCAATCATAACTTTCTTTCGTAAGTATTCTATTCTCTCTTTGGTATACTTTGTAGCTAGTTTGAAATTCCACAATTCTTTTCTTGGTTCCTTTGAGGGCTCTTTCTTTATACTCAAACTCTTTCTAAAGTGTTGGTTTCCTTTGATTGGCGGTTTGGTTTTGATGCAAGTGTAAGAATAGTTGAAACCAACAATGCCGAGCAGAGAGCTCTAACACATCTTCATTATTAGTCAGTCATAACCAAAAAGAGTACTACAATCTAAGGTCACAATAGGACCATTCACACCAAAGATAGCCAAGTAGAGCCTGAATTCTAACACTCCCCCTCAAGCTCAAGATAGCATTTGTACACCAAGTAGCTATCTGAAAACACTGAACTTATCTTTACCACCAAAAGACTTGGTAAATATATCTGCAACCTGCTCATCAGTCTTCACATGCATGAGATCAACTCTCCCTGCAAGAACCATCTCTCTGATAAAGTGGTAGTGTACCTCAATATGTTTAGTCCTGGCATGGTATATTGGATTCATAGCCAAGAGTACACTACTAATATTGTCACATAGCAAAGTCACTGGAGCATCCTCCTGTATGTCCAAATCAGCCATAAGCTTGACCAGCCATGCAATCTCACATGCTGCCAATGCAACACCTCTATATTTAGCCTCGGTACTCGACAAAGCAACTGTAGGTTGTTTCTTGCTACTCTAGCTAATCATTCCACTTTCCAAGACAAAAGCATAGCCACTTGTAGATCTACTGTCACATGAGCATCCTACGCAATCTGCATCTGTGTATCCAACTAGTTTCAAGGGCTTATCTCTCACATTGAACAGCCCATAATCTACAATGGACTTAACATATCTCATAATACACCTAACAGCATCCAAATGTTGCTTTCTGGGTTTCTGCATGAACTGGCTTATGAGCCCTACAGCATAGCTCAAGTCAGGCCTAGTGATGGTCAAGGAGATCAGTCTGCCTGTACATAGTCACATCCTCAATTTCAGCTCTAGTGCTCATGTTTGGCTTGACATTTTTCTCAAGAGGTGTATCCAATGGTTTGCATTCAGCCTTTCCATACTTCTTTAGCATTTCCATGGCATAGTGCTTTTGCATCAGCCATAAACCATTTTTAGTTTTGACCACCTCAATGCCCAAGAAATAATTCAAATCACCTAAGTCTTTCATGTCAAATTCTAATTTCAACATTTCCATAACACATTGTATGCCCATGTCATCATCCCCAGTAATTATCAAATCATCAACATATATGGCTAGCACTACCATGGTCTTTTTCATAAATAGGTTGTGATCAACCCTGCCAACAGTAAATCCCAAGCTCTGCAAATAGTTGCTGATCCTTGCATGCAAGGCTCTTGGAGCTTGCTTCAGCCCATACAATGCTTTTTTCAACTTGCACACATAATACTGAAAAACAAGGTGAACATACCCTTCGTGCTGATCCATGTAGACATCCTTTGCCAAGTCACCATTAAGAAAGGCATTCTTAATGTCCATCTGCTGCAATTTCTAGCCTTTAGCAGCAGCCAATCCAATCACTGTGTGTATAGTTTCCATCTTGGCAACAGGACTGAATGTTTCCTCATAATCAAGTACGTACTATTGAGCATACTCCTTAGCAACCAGGCTGGCTTTGTACCTTTCAACACTGCCATTTGACCTGCATTTGATCTTGTAGACCCGTTTGCAACCAATGATCTTTTTCCTTGCAGGCAGTGGCACAAGTCCCATGTTGCATTTTCAACCAAGGCATCAATTTTCTCATCCATAGCTATGCACCAATGCTCATCTTCCACTGCTTCAGCATATGTACCTGGTTCTTTAATTTCCATCACTTTGTCATATAAGCATAGTGCTTGTGGTGGGAGCTCACGCTCAACCGCCAAGACCCACGGACCGCTTATTGCTTCAAGCGTTTCAAGCGAGCTCTAATGGCTATCTCTCACCTAGCCGACGCGCCGTCGATCCTACGAGTGTAGTGAGCTCACCTTGATGCCGATGTGAGTAGCCTTCTCCCTCGCACACCTCGGTAGCTCCACGATTCTTGATGCTAGCTCAAGCATCCTCAATCCTCCTCCATCTCCAAGCTCCATCCTCCATAGCCGCGCGTGAGAGAAGAGAAGAGAAGAGAAGAGAAGAAGAGAAGAGGAGATGGTAAAGAGCTTCACCCTCTTGATCCCTCACTCCCACACACTCACTCCCTCACACTCTCACACTCCCTCTCTCAAGAGCACACACAAGCAAGAAGGAGAGAAGAAGAGAAGAAGAAGAAAGCTCTTGTTAGCCACACACCAAAGAAGAATGAGCTTCCATTCACTTTTTGAACTTTATATACAAACCCTAAAATCCCATGGGCACCCATCCCCTTTTTTACATGACCGGCCATTGTGGCAAGGTTTATTTTCCATTTTCCTCTTCTAGCCTTATGCCTTTAGCCTATGCCCATCTAATATTTTACAATTGGCACAGGAGGGAGCCTGGCGCTCTTTTACAAGAATTTTCCAAGTTTTTTGAGGCGCCTTTCATTTAAAATTGTGCCTTTGGTCTCGGCTTAGCTTCTAGAGGTCACCTACGTGTCCTTGCTCTTCTTCCATGCTTTTTCCGCTTTTTCCTTCATTTTTTGCCATTTTGACTTGGGGTTAACATTACCCCCCTCCGAGACGGGTGCCAGTCCCATGGCACTTCTGTGTTGTGGTAGGGTGGTAGGCACTTGGGCAATGATGGTGTAAAGGAAAGGGCCACATGTAGATTCAGGTGCGTGTGGAAGCTGATGTTTGTCGGGGAAGCCGGATGGATAATGAATGGTTGATGGGGGCCTCTGAAGTTGGTGGGTTGCCGCTTGTGTGATGCATGAAAGGAGAAGGTGGGGTGCTCTTCCTAAGGGAAGTGTCTACCTTACTGTTGTAGTGCAGTGTGCTCGTGCCAGTGGAATGGGGAGGTGGGTCTAACAGCAGGCAAGTCTGGGTGATGTCCCACACTTGAGGACCCCATTTGTGTTAAGGGAAGTGCGGTGCAAGTGGCTTAGGGTGATAGGTCTAACCATAGGCGAGTGTTAGCTCCCTAGGTATGTCCTGCCGTTGATATGCCCTAAGCAGGAAGTGGGGAAGCAAAAAGGGCTAGGGGGTTAGGAGCAGAGACAGCCGACCAAAGCCACCGGGCACGCCTAACTTGAGAACCCCTAGGTGCAGTGATAGTGCTCTATGTGGTGTTTAAGTGCTTCTGCAAGTGAGTGCTTGTGTGCTTTTCCTTTCATGTTTTTCTTTTTTTCTTTTTTTGTAGTTGTGGAATGACAGCCATGCCTAATTGTCTTCATCTGAATGAGGAGGGGAAGGGGGTTGGATGGATTTGCTCAAAAACTGGTGACTTTGCATGTAATCTTTCAGATTCATGCGGACATGAAGAGAAGTGGTGGAGAGGAAAGGGTGATTGCACCTAGTGAATTGGCTGTCATTCATATCTTCTAGGAGGGCTAGGCAAAAAGAGGGGAGGAGACTAGCCCTCATCATAAGACGAGCCATGGCGCAGCTGTCAATAGCATTAGGGTCAAAGAAGAGGGGAGGTAGGCCGCGCTCTTGTAGAGTCGGGTCCTGCTTAAGGAGTAGCTTAAGTAACCTAAGAGAATTACAGGTTGTTACAAAGGCGGGGTCAGGGCATGAGGAGAAATCCGCAAGAAAGCGTGTCATAGAATCATCTAGGCTTTCGGAGGTAAAGAGAAGGGCATGCTCGAAGGATACTACATTAGAGTCATAAATAATAGGGAAGTCGTACCGCCCATGGAGGGTGGCATCAAAATCCACACCTACCCTTTGAGGGTATGCCATGTAGGTGGGGTTGTTCCGCTTGAATGGCAGGGTGTTACAAAATGCCATCCAGGCGAGCATACTGATGTCGCATACTCGCCTCCTCCACAGGGGTTGGCTTTTGTAACCCTGTATAGTGTGTGGGACTTCAAAAACTTTGTTTTGCCAGTAATCAACTGCTTCTGTGCCCCAAGAGGTTGGGGTTTTTTCTCTCTCTTCTAGCCATCTTTGCCCCAACCGGCCACCGATCGCGATCACCTCATCCATCACCTTGAGTGGCAAGACCCTCTGCAAACTGTTGGGTACAAGAAAACTAAAGGTGAATGGATCCTTTCCTTGTTCTTGTATCTCCCACAGCACCAGTTCTGCGCGGAATCCCGCAGAGATTATCATCAGGGCAAGGTGGGAGGGGTGCGGACGGCAACACGGCTGGTTTGGCTCTCAGCTGTTTCTTGGCTTCCTCTACTAGCTTTCTACGTCTTTCCCTAGATGCGGCTTGTCTTTCCACAGATGGGTCCTCATGTGATGGCTCTTGAGATTGCGGCGAGGGGGGTTGTGGGACTACATCCTCCCTGAATCGATTCATGTCAATCTTAAGTTCTGCTTCCTCCCCCTGTCGTTCTCCCTGTGGTGCTTCCTCTTCGAATCCGAGGGCATCGATTTCCTGGGGGGTTAGGCCGGCCAGCAATAGGTATTTTCGTTGCTCGTCCAAGCTCAGCCTAACCTCCGCAGGTTGGGATGGCATCTGCAATCCAGTATGTAAGGCTCTGCGTGTGATGCTGAGCTTTCTTTGTGTCACCTCCAACGACTCTCCTTGCTCTGAGCGGGTGGTGTCCAGGATGGTGTCGAGGAAGGCTTTTTGTTGGGTACCGAAGGCCACTTGGGCGGCTTCCGCCTTGCTCTCTGCAATGATTTTCTCCTTCTCTACCAGAGCAAGGCGCCGTGCCAGTGTCTTCACCCTCTTTTCATTACGCACAGCCCACTCCTCTGCTCTTTTATTCATCTCCCCCATGCTCTCTCCTTGCTTTAGGATTAGTATCATGAGTTTTTGCTCTTGGTCCTGCAACTCCCTGACCAGCCTCTCTTGCTCTTCTTTTTCAGAGTTTAGTTGATCTGTCAGGTGCTCAATTTCTTCTTGCTGCTTCCTTATGTCTTGTTTTCTCTCCTCATCTCTAGCATTCATCTCAGCCACAAGCGCGTCAACCTGAGCAGATTTCGTGATGAGCTCCTGGTATTGCACTATCAGGAATTTGTGCTCTCTTTGCATCTTCACTAGCTCTTGTGTTTCGTTCTCAAGCTGTTGTCTCCAATGCTCCTCCCTGTCATCCTTAGCCTTGACTGCTTGTTTGAGATCTGCGATCTCCCTTTGTTGCATGGCTATCATCCTCATTTTATCCAGCTGGAAGGTGGCTACTGATTCCTTCTCAGCTGCCAACTCGGCCACGGCTATCCTGCGTTCCTCCTTAGCTTTCTCCAATTGGGAGAGCATCTCGGCGACGTACTTGTCGTAGTTAGCCGATGGCGTCATCGTTGTGTGGATGGGTGAGGTTGAGGCTTCTACCTTCTGCCGTTTAGGATCTTGTCTTAATTCTGCATCAATAGTAGCTTGCCTCTTTTGTCTTGTGGCCGTGGTTTCTGTGCTATGTCCCTGGCCCATCTCTTTGTTGATGAAGTATTGCATCCACGCCACGAAGTTTGACATGTCGACACTGGTCGGGATGCTAAGGGTGATGGTGGTGGGTTCAGTGGAAGGCACCAGGAGGGTAGGAATTGGATGAATTGGGGGCTTGCCCTTGCCCTCAGTGACTGTCGCATGAACTCTGACACCTGTGTGCTAGACCCTGGCCCAGACCCTGGCCCTTCTTCTCTATGCGGGCTCAAGTTCCCCAATTCATCTGCTCGGCTTTGTTGCTCGATGGACCGGCGTGTGGCTTTCGCCAAGTCCTCTTCCTCCTTCCTTCTTAGCTCTTCCTCTTCCTCATCAGCCTTCCTTCTCCTTTCCTCCTCTGCTTTTCTCTTCTCTTCCTTCTTTTTCTCTTTTTCTTCTTTTTCCTTTCTTTTCTTCTCCTCTGCTTCCTGTTTCGATGCCTTCTTTTCTTTCTGTAATTCTTCTTTCTCCTTCTCTTCCTCCTGTCTCTTCTTCCTCTCTCTCTCCTTGGCCCCTTTTAGGGACTCTTTCTTTGCCCTTTCCAAGTCTTCTCTCTCCTTCTTTCTACCTTCCTCATCCTTCTTATTTCTCTGCGTTGTCTTCTTTTTGGGCTTCTTGGTTGTCTTTTTGCTTGCATGTTCTTCCCCTTCTTCCTCTGTCTCCGTTCTATCAGTGGACCTATCCTTGTCCTAGTGAGGAGGCAACCTTTCTGGCATTTCTCCTTCTCCTTCTTCTATATCCTGTGCTTCCTTCACTGCCTCCTGGATGAGTGCAGTCAAACACCTCCATACCCGATGAAGGAGGCTTTGGAGGAGGCTTTCTTTCTGTCTGTAGCTTTCGAGGCTGGAGATTCTCCTCCTACTGGCACACTTCCCAGGGCCAATGCTTTGGCTGCCTGATCGATTGTTTTTCGTACATACCCGTTCCAATCCACTTCATCTAGGGTATGGGCTGCTACATTCTCCAGCACAGGTATAGTAATTCGATGCATCAATGAGTTGTAGCGCTGGCTGGAGAAGAGCATATGTATCAGCTCTGCCTGCATCCTAGCTTCTACATCAAGGATATCCTAGATGCTTATGCCGTCATTTGTGAGCACATCTTCCCTCTTCATTTTAAGCATGGCATAAACATCTATTTTTTGTTTCCTCTCCGTCTTTGGTTGCAACCCCAAAGCCTTCTCCACCAAGGCTGGGTCTAAGCGGACCTGTACCTGCTTTGCATTTTCTCCTCTGCCCACCATCACAGTGCCACATTCTTGATCTGGGTTGTACGTTCTGAGGAACTCCACGCACTTCAGGTGGAACGGCTCCTGCGAGAACTTTTCAAGATACTTCATGAGGTTGCATTGTTCAACCACCCTCCTAGCTACTTTCTCCTTGGCCACCACAACTTCTACGTTGTGGATGGTTCAAAACTTCAGCTGGCTGAAGGCGCGATTCTCTAGGTAGATGTGGTATTGCTCTCTTTCCTCGTCCGTGAACGAGAGTCGGTGGGCGTGGTCTTGCTGTGACATTTTATGTTCCTGCCATAAATCGTAATTCTTATTAGTGCTTTTCACATATTAATTTGCTGATTGATGGAAAAGAAAAACTCTATGTTTTTTGAATGAATGAATTAAAAAGCAATGTAGATTTTCCTTTTCAGACTTGGACTTTTTGCCCTTTACTTCAAAGTTTTCATGCCCATTTTCCTACCCCATCCGTTTTTTCATAATATATGTTTATGTCTTTCACTGATTTTTCTTTGATTTACCCCCTTTGATTCATTTCTCATGTGATTCATTTTACCACCTTACCCCCTCCCCTTCCATCTTGAGAAGAATCCTTCCTAGGATTGAGGGTCAAAAGGTCAAGGGCTTTCGGCATGTTGGTGTAGGAGTTACTTGTGAAGGAGCCAAGTATAGAAATTTGGATTGTACTCCAATTGAGCTGCGCGGTCCAAATCAAAGGGTCGAAGTCCCACATGCGTGATGTATGTGAGAACATCTGTGTGGAAATCACCAGAGTCGACATGGCTAGCAATGTGTAACTCTTCCTCAGTCAACAAGCGATCGAGGTAGGGGTGTCCTTTGATGTGGTCTTCCATGGGTCGGTCCTGAAGAGTGGTTAACACTCTATACGAGGTGGGCGCGACATAAGTGGGATCATACTCTGCTGTTTTGATAGCGCGGCATTGCTCAGCATTGGTCATTATGCGATATCCTTCAACTTTCCATTGCAACCTAAGAGTGTACCACTACCTCAAGAAAGGTGATCTAGTATCAGCGAGTTGTGATAACTCCACGATTTCTTGGTCAGTGATAAGCGAAAGTGGTTCGCAGATCGTATGATGTGATAAGGCGCTGCTTGATGGCTTGCTCCTTGGACATTTCACTGTTAAGCAACTCAGCAGAGCAGCAGAGCGAGAAGCTTTTGCGAACGCGAATTTAAAGGTTTCCCAAGAGCAAGTCATATTTTGCACTTCAGTTGCAAAGGGTTCTTCTAATAGACCTAAGTCCAAGCAGTCATAGCTTAGCGCGAGTGACACGAAAGTGTCATCTAGTCTTTTAATACAATCCACCACGTCATCCCCGGTGTCCTCAGCGAGGTCAGCGGTGGCTAACGCTAAAAAGGATTTTCGTTCATAGGAGGGCGTAAGGCCGACAGGTGGTTGAGGTTTGACAGAGCAAGAGCTTTTGACAACGAAGATGGGTGGTTGGGAGGGTTCGTGAGTTTGTGGTTGGGCTGCTGGGATGTTGAGTGGATTAGGAGCAGCCACGATGGACGGGCTGCTGCATTCAGGTTGGAGTTGGGGAGGCGGATTGACTTTGGCAGGTGATGACTCTTGTGACGGAACCTGCGGTTTGGGCTGATAGGTTTGTGGGACTCTCTTGGGCCTAGGCGTGGATGAGGCAGATGGTTGTGGTTCTGGAGAGCACTGTGGCTTGTGGTTTTGAGGGTTGATGGAATGCGGTTTGATCAAGCTTGAGAGCGGTGTATGAATGGTGCCCTTGGCTGTGTGGGCCTTAGGGATCCACAGCCAGGTATTTCCCTCGTAGTAGCCTTGCGCACGTAAGAGGGCTTTCGAGACACATCTTTGCTTGATCATGCGGCGCTTTCTGTGAGACTGCGTCTTGGCCTCCTAGGTTTAGAGTTCTTGGTCTTATGAGGATAGGAGCGTCGACTCCTAGGCGGTGGTTACGGCTGCTTAGGCTTCCATTGAAATCGAGGCTGTTAAGCCTTATGTTTTGCTACTGTGGGCTATGATTCCTGAATTCTAGGAGGTGGCAGCCGCGCACTACCCCCTCCTTAGATTTGGTTATGGAGAATTCTATCGGTGGCTTTTCGGATGGTGATGAAGTCGCAAAGCCCTTGCTGAAAGTTGTGACAATGAGAATGTTGCCTATTGCGAGGTGGATGCGCTACGACTCATAATCAACATTGCAGTGAGTCTGCTTTTTGAAAGTGCGCCCTAGTAACGACTCCATGCTTGCGGCTTTAGCATTTGGCAACACGTAAAAAATCATTGCGACAGTCTCAGACTCGATAGAAACGGCTATTTTGCACTTGCCAAGGAGTGCGTAGGAATGGGCTCCATATGGGCTTAACTGAGCATTCGTGGGCTGAAGTGGTGGTCTGCCAAGTTTGGTCCAATGATCATGAGTTAGGACATTTGTCAAGAATCGCGTGGTGGAGGGGGTTGCTCAAGATGCTGCGCCGAACACACACAGAATGCACAAGGAGAAGCTCACTCAAGAGACAAGAAGAGAGATGGAGGCCAAAACGTTTTCTTGCTGATTTCTTCTTCTTCTTCCACACTCTTTACAATGTACACAAAGTATAGATAAGATACAACATAAAAGGAAAGTGGCCTACTAAGTCAAACAATGCATAACCGACTACACTAGTCGACTGGCGCTATAACTATGCCAGCTGTAAATAGGTGTAACAACCTGAATATAATAAGTAATGAGTCAGTGGCCATGTGAGAGTCATAATGACCACCGACGTGCTAAGTCTAGACGTGTGGACCCATCTAACCAGGCGGTCCATCATCCATGTCCACATGTGTTGAGCTTGCCATCTCAACACTCCCCCTCAAGCTCAACTGCATCTCTGCAACTCCAAGTAAGATTCGAAACTTTTGAAGCTTCTCTGTACCCAATGCCTTCGTGAAGATATCAGCTATCTGATCCTGTGTGCTGACATACACCAAGTCAATCTCACCTGCTAGTACCTTCTCTCTCACAAAGTGGTAGTGTACCTCAATATGTTTTGTCCTGGCATGGAACACAGGGTTCCTAGCCAACTGTATACCGCTCATGTTGTCACAATAAATGACAACTGGACCTTCCACCTGCACATCCAAATCAGCCAATAACTTTTGCAGCCATACTACCTCACATGCTGCAATAGCAGCACCTCTATACTCAGCCTCTGTACTCGACAAAGCAACTGTAGATTGCTTTTTGCTGCTCCATGCAACTGCTGCACTACCAAGAGAGAACATGTATCCGCTGGTAGATCTTCTATCAGACATACTACCAGCCCAATCAGCATCTGTGTATCCAAACACCTGTACATCTGTACCTGCCTCATAGAAAAGTCCATAATGTAATGTGGACTTCACATATCTCAATATGCGTCTCACTGCATCCAAATGTGGCTTTCTAGGTACTTGCATAAACTGACTCACAAGACCAACAGCATAGCTCAAGTCTGGCCTTGTAATGGTCATGTAGATCAAACTCCCCACTATCCTCCTGAACATAGTAGGGTCTTCTATCTCATCCCCAACATCAGCACTCAGCTTTACATTCTGCTCCAACGGAACTGAAAGTGGTTTGCATGCAGTCATACCATACTTGGACAACATATCCAAGCCATACTGTCTTTGGAACAGCCATATACCATCATCACATCTGATCACCTCAATGCCAAGGAAGTACCTTAGCTCACCTAAATCCTTCATCTCAAACTTCATCTTCAAATAGCCCTTGACTTCAGCAATCCCACTATCACTATCACCTGTAATAATCAAGTCATCCACATAGATGACTATGATGACCAAACCTGCATCTCCCTTTCTCACATAAAGTGAGTGATCAGCATCAGAAACATAAAAGCCAATATTGACAAGATACTCTCTGATCTTGTCAGACCATGCTCTTGGTGCTTGCTTGAGCCCATAGAGTGCCTTCTTCAACCTGCACACATACGTGGGATGCTCTAAATCTTCATAACCTGCTGGCTGATCCATATACACTTCTTCCTGCAAATCACCATGCAAGAAGGCATTCTTTACATCCATTTGCTGCAACCTCCAACCTTTGGCTGCTGCCAAAGCAATCACACATCTGACAGTTGCTATCCTAGCAACTGGACTGAAGGTTTCATCATAATCTATGCCATATGTTTGGGCATAGCCTTTTGCAACCAGCCTAGCTTTGTACCTGCTAATAGAACCATCTGCATTGTGCTTAATCTTATAAACCCACTTACATCCAATAGCTTTCTTTCCCTTCGGCAATGATACTAGATCCCAAGTCTTATTAGCCTCTAATGCAGCCATCTCCTCATCCATTGCTGCATCCCAATGAGCATGACCAACAGCCTCCTCAAAACATGTGGGCTCAACATCCTCAACTAGTTTCACCATATAAGCATAATGGTGAGCTGCATAACCCTCAAAACCAAATCTTTTAACAGGGTATCTCACCCTGCTAGACCTGCGTACCACTGGATCACTCAATGGAGTCTTTGCATTAACACGTGCTCTCTGCACACCTGGAGTCCTCACTGAAGGAATGCCAAGCTCATCATCCAAGCTCTCTGAGCCACTGGAGTCTCCATCAAGAACTGCATCAATGCCTTCTGACACTTTATTCTTTCCTTTGTCTTTACCTGTAGTGCTACTAGATGCACTCGAAGATGTAGAGGTACTCCTTAGTCTCCCAGACCAAGGACTACCAGATGATGTCTCTGGTCCACTAAGAGTCCGTGATTCTTGCCTTTCAGCTTGCACATGAGTGTCATGATCATCATCAACATCCAATGCATCACCACTAGATGCATACCAACTACTCATTTCATCAAAGATGACATCCCTGCTCACTCTGAACTTACATGTGACAGGGTTGTAACAGCGATACCCTTTTTGCTCTAAAGAGTATCCAATAAAGATACACTTTTCAGCCTTTGGATCCAGTTTCTTCCGCAACTCATCTGGCACATGAACATACGCAATGCAGCCAAATACTTTCAAGTGTGAAACATCAGGCTTCTTACCTGTAAAACATTCTTCGGGGGTCATACCATGAACTGCAGCTGTGGGAGTTCTGTTCATAATATAAACAGCAGTATGAACAGCCTCAGACCAAAAATGCTTAGGCATATTCTTTTCAGCCATCAAGGCGCGTGCAACTTCTGCAATATGCCTGTTTTTCCTTTCTGCAACCCCATTTTGCTGTGGGGTATACCTGCATGTGAACTGTCTCTTTATCCCATGAGACCTCAGAAAATCACTGAACTCATTTGAGAGGTACTCTCCCCCTCCATCTGACCTCAGGCACTTTACTTTCAAGCCTGTTTCTCTTTCAACTGCAGCCTTGAAAGTTCTAAAGTGCTCAAAAGCTTCACTCTTTTCCTTCATAAAATATACCCACAGCTTTCTAGAACAATCATCAATGAATGTGACAAAGTATGAACTGCCTCCAAGAGATACATTTTGTGTAGGCCCCCAAATGTCTGTATGCACAACATCAAGGATATTTCTGCTTACATCTCTGTCATGTGAAAAGGGTTGTCTTGCCTGCTTACCAAACTGACATGCTTCACATACCTTCTGAAATTCTGCAACTTTAAAAGTAGGCAAACCTGTAACCAACCCTTTGGACTGCATTAATTTCAGCCTTTGTACATTTGCATGTCCAATGCGTTTGTGCCAAATTTCAATGTCTGCAACAACACCTTTTCCTTTGGCATACATAGCAGCATTCATAGTAGGAATTCCAGCATCTAGAGTGAACATACGTCCAACTCTACTTCCCTTTGCTACCAACCTGCACTTGTCATTGAAGTCTTCTACAAAGCAGCCCTTTGCATTAAATCTGACTTGCAGCCCTTGCTCTACCATTTGACCGACTGACACCAAGTTCTTTGTAATAGATGGTACATGTAATACATCTGAAAGACTCTTTGTCTTACCATCATGCAAGGACAAGGGAACTTTTCCAATGTGTGAAATTGGGTGGCATGAGTCATCACCCGTCTGCACATAACCTGCATTCTGCAAATCTTGCATCTCTCCAAACCATTCTGCATGGCTGGTCATATGATTGGATGCACCTGAATCAACATACCAAACATCTTCATGTGTTCCCTTTCCTGTAACAGCATTCAGCATATGCTGCATAACGAACAAACGTTCATTTTTGTCTTCATTCTGTCGTGAAGACGATGCATAGTTTCCTTGCTGCAACTTACCACTGCGGATATCATCTCTCTTAGCATAACATTGGGCTGCAATATGACCTGTTTTGCCACAGTAGTGGCACACAATACCAGAGTTGTTAGAACCTCTGTTCTGCCATCCACCTCTTCCTCTAAAGCTCCCCCTGCCTCTAAAGTTACCACGACCTCCTGAAACCTGCATATCGCCAAATTGCTGATTCAATCTGTTTTGCTGGTTGTCACTACCACGTCCTGTACCACGGCCTCTTGAAGAGAACCTGCCACGTCCCCTTCCTGAACTGGAGTAGAAAGCTTGGACCTGTTCACCACTTCTTTCAGATGTCTCACTCTGCATGTTGATCTCTTCAGTGATCATAAGGGAGACCAATTCATCGAAATCTGGGAATGGCTTTCTGACATATACGGAAGTTACAAAAGACTTCCAAGCCTTTTCATTGTTAAGTCCACCCAAGGTAGACGACACCAAATCATCATCATCGGGCATTGCATCAATCGCTGCCAATGCATCTGCAATGCTTCTTACTTTCAGTGCATACTCATTGATAGACATCTTCCCTTTCTTCAATGTATTCAACTCTTGCTTGAGTTGAATCTTTCGTGCCTTTGTATTTACAGAAAACATACTTTCAAGTATGGTCCAAGCTGCATATGCATTCTCTGCATTTCTAATGTGTCCCAGCATGTTATTGTCAATTACTGCAGACAACCAATACATGACCTTCTTGTCTTTTGCATTCCATTCCTTTCGTGCCTTTGTCTCTTCTGCAGTTGGAGGATCACTCACCTCCGGCTCCTTTTCTTCACCTGAAACGAACTCGTAGAGGCCTTTTCCAATAAGAAAGTTCGTGACACGAAACTTCCATGATGGGTAGTTGTTCTTGTCGAGCTTCTCAATGATGGGGCTTCCACTGTTCTCTGCCATTATCACAAAACTAATACCAAACAGCAAGCAAATCTTCTGCAACCCTTGACCTGTAGTGCACAGCAATACACCAGACAGCCTTTTTTACTGTCTGCTCAACAATACATGCAATCTGCAACCAGTTTGCAGATAAACCTTGTGTTTACTCACTGATAAACACCTTTGAACTTACAGATCTGAAATCTGTAACCTGCGCACCCACGTTCGGTCAATACAGTCGAAGTCACAGTGTACCCCGAAACTACTGTCCGCAACCTTGCGGCTCTAAAACGGGCCCTGAAACGGCCTCAAATGCCCAAAATCTCTGCGGGAAAGCCCTAAAGGGCCAATCTGCAGAATATACAGCGCTCTTCGCGCACACCAAATCTCACTGCAATCTGAGATTTTTGCTCTGCCCTGCTTCCGGTGCCTCCACAGGCACTATCCAAGAGAAGGAGTGGAAGAATGGGAGAGATTCTTACCCGTAGCTTGCTTGCTCGAACCTTGCTTCTTCTCCTTCACTTCAACCTTCGAAATCAGCCTCTCTCAATGGCGCGGCTCTGATACCATGTCAAGAATCGCGTGGTGGAGGGGGTTGCTCAAGATGCTGCGCCGAACACACAGAATGCACAAGGAGAAGCTCACTCAAGAGACAAGAAGAGAGATGGAGGCCAAAACGTTTTCTTGCTGATTTCTTCTTCTTCTTCCACACTCTTTACAATGTACACAAAGTATAGATAAGATACAACATAAAAGGAAAGTGGCCTACTAAGTCAAACAATGCATAACCGACTACACTAGTCGACTGGCGCTATAACTATGCCAGCTGTAAATAGGTGTAACAACCTGAATATAATAAGTAATGAGTCAGTGGCCATGTGAGAGTCATAATGACCACCGACGTGCTAAGTGTAGACGTGTGGACCCATCTAACCAGGCGGTCCATCATCCATGTCCACATGTGTTGAGCTTGCCATCTCAACAACATTGAAGTCTGCTCCCTCATCGATCAAAGCATTGAAAGCGCAGGTTTGCTTTGCAGTGACCGTTATATGGAGGTACGCGGGCTCTACGGCTTCTTCATCCTCATCATCCATCTCAGTGATTGTGGCCACTTGTACTTTGACAGGCGGTTCTAACATCGGGGGCTCATGCCAAGGATGGGTGGGAGGGTAGTACTTCTTGACATGACTGCCATTGAAGAAGCCTATGCTCTCACCGTCTAAGGTTTCAAGTTCGACATTGCCTGTGCGGCTGATCGCACGAACTTTGAAGGGTCCAAGGCCTTGAAATTTCATTTTCTGTTTATGTCCCTTAACGGAGTAGAGGAGCACTAAATCGTCCTGTTCAAAGTTACGCTGTGTGACATGCTTGTCAAACCAACTCTTGCGACGAGCCTTCTCACATATGAGTGCATGGGTGGCTAGAAGACAGGTTTCTGATAGGCGTTCAAGCTCGACCAGGCGTTGCATCCATGCCTCCTTCCCTTCCCATCATTCTTGAAGGGCTATTCTGAGGCTAGGAACAAAGAATTCTAAGGGTAGGATTGCTTCTGTTCCATAGGTCAGCCTGAACGGGGTTTGACTGACAGCCGTTTTATAAACTGTATGGTAAGCCCACAAAGCCGCCATAAGTTTGTTGTCCCAGTTGCTACGTGAGGCTGAGACTACTTTGGTTAGGACATTGATGAGAATCTTATTCGTGGATTCTGCCTGACCGTTTTCCTGAGGGTAGTATGGCGATGATTTGAGATGGATAATGAGAAAGGTGGACAGGAGATGCACAATCACTTCATTGATGAAGTGCATGCCTTGATCACTGACCAATTCGATGGGGCAACCAAATCACGAGATCACTTGCTCCCATAAGAACTTGGCAGTCATCCTAGCATCGTTTTTACATGTGGCTCTTGCCTCTGCCCATTTCATGAGGTAATCCGCGGCCACAATGACGTACTTCGCTTGTGAGTACTGCGCCGCAGGACTGATGGGTCCTATGAAGTCAATTCCCCATTTTTTGAAGGGTTGTCGAGCAATAATTGGGGTCAACTCCATCTGATCCTTGCGAATCGGGACTTTTGTCCGTTGGCACTCGTCACAATGCTTGACGAATCGCATGGCATTGCAGAAAAGCGTGGGCCACCATAGTTGAGACTGTAGCACCTTCCGTGCTGTCGTGTCTCCGCTAAAGTGTCCTCCTGCAATGTCACTGTGCGCCTCCGAGAGCACATCGTGCATCTCATGCTCACACACGCATCTACGCAGCAATCCGTCTTGCCCCAGCCTATAGAGTTGGCCTGCAATCAGCTGATAGGGCTGGATCTTAAGGATTAAGTGCCTAAGTCAGAATTTTTCTATTGGTCGCTCAGGTAGTCCGTGCTCAAGCACTTGGACTATGTCATCTGCCCAATATGGTGTTAGATCATCCTTAAATAAATCTCTCTCGCTGGACAAGTGGAATAGATGGGTGTCGGGTAATTCATCAACAATGCCTTGTCCAGCTGCTTCTCCCGTGGGAATGCATGATATATGGTCAGCCATGTAGTGTTGTTTTCCTTTCCGCACAACCACGGAGAAATCGAATTCCAAGAGCAGAAGGAGCCATCGAGCTATGCATCCTGTAGCACAAGGTTTGTTTACTAGATAGAGTAGGGCTTGATGGTCCACGAAAAAGATGAAGGGTGTGGCCAATAGATAATGTCGGAATTTCTTCACAGCGAACACCATGGCTAATCCCTCTCTTTCTGTTGTCGAGTAGTTCATTTCCGTCTCAGTGAGTTGTCTGCTAGCAAAGCTCACTGGATAATCTAAGTTGTGCTCACCAGGTTGGCACAACACTGCCCCCACGGCAAACTTGGAAGCATCGATGTGCACATGGAAGGTAATGGTCCAATCTGGGGCTCGTAGAATTGGTGCTGTGGTTAGAGCCTTTTTCAATTCTTCGTACGCTCGTTGGCATGCCTCGGTCCACTCAAAGACAATCAGCAGCTTGTACAATGGTCTGGTGAACGATCAACGCATAGTTCAGTACAAACTGCCGATAGTACCGCGTATGGCCTAAGAAGCATTGAACTCCCTTTTAATTAATTGGGGGTGGAAGGTCAACAATAACCCTGCCTTTCAAGAAGTCAATGGCAATGCCGTTCTTTGACACCACGTGCCCTAAGATGCATCCGTGCTTTACCCAAAACTGGCACTTTAAGGGGTTCAAGGAGAGACGATATAAGCAACACCGTTCAAATACTGTGCGGAGTTTGTCTAAGTGTTTGATCCAGGTCGAATGGACACACAGGTTGTCGACAAAGACTTCTAACTCCTTACGAAGCATGTCCTTAAAGATGGTGCACATGAGGCATTGGAAAGTGGTAGGGGCGTTAGTCAACCCGAAGGGCATGACTATGTAAGCAAAGACGCCCCACTCACTGGTGAAGGCGATCTTGTGCCTATCCATAGGATGCACTTGCACCTGGTTGTACCCTGAGAAGCTTTCCAGAAAACTGTAGGCTTCCTTGCTTGCCACCCTCTCAAGCATGTGCTCGGTGTACGGCAATGGATAGTTGTCCCTCTTCGTAGCAGCGTTCACCTTCTTGTAATTGACACACACTCGGATTTTTCCATTCTTTTTCATCACGATGACTATGGGTGATATCCAGTCTATGTGCTCAATTTTGTAAATGAATCCCGCTCTCATCAGCTTGTCAATTTCCTCTTTGACAACATGAGCGTGTTTTGGATTCATAGGGCATGGTCGCTGCTTGACCGGTGTTGCGTCTGGTGTCATGGGTATGTTGTGAGTCACAACACTCGGGTCTACCCCCTTAAGCTCTTCCAAGGACCACGCGAATATGTCTATGTACTCCTACAAGAGAGCGACAAGACTAGTTTCTTCTTCCTCAGTCAAGTCGTTGGCAATGAAGACTGGTCGGGGTGTTTCCCCTTCCTGGGCCAGATTCACCTCCTTGACCTTGGCTCGATTGGTTCGTTGGTTTGTCCTTGACGTTTGGAACCTAACAGAACCACTATCATATCCCCTTTTTTGAATTTCGTGAAGTGCTTAGGGAGGTCCTGCGATTTTCGTTGTTCTTCCATTCGCGTACCCCTGGGTTGTTTTACCTTTTCCTGCCTTATCCGTATGCGCCTCAGGTGGACGGGTAGATCCCCCTTCGTGCGTCTAACCATGGGCGGCCTAGGGATTTCTAGATCACTGTCCGAACTAACCTCCGACTCAGAGTCAAACTCCCCGTCTTTGCTAGAAGAGGTAGTCTCCCCAGGTGGACGTAGTTCAGATGGTGATTCCGTCCTAAGGACTGGTGTCGTCCCTGGCTGGGCTAAGCCTACTTGTTCAAAGTTTATGGCTCCTACGTGTTCCAATCAGGCGCGGTCACATTCCCTGCGCATGACCCCTCTCTCTATCCTAAAGATATTTCTTTTCTATGGCTTGGAGTCTGCTTGTATTTGCTCTATTTCTTGTCCTTCAGTGTCGTATTCTACGGTATCTACTTCACCCTCAGTTCCATCACTGAAGGATTGGCAGTCTTCGTATTCGTTGTTAGAATCCCCTTCATCAGACTGCTCGTCCTCTCCTAGGGCTTGGTACACCTCTTGTCATTGGTCAGGAAGTAGGGCCCAGTTATACATGAGGTTTAAGTCATGCACTCTGGTCCATTCCCACTTGAATTCACCTAAGAGATCCTGTAGTGGTTTGAAGTTTGCAGCTGAATTGCCAGCTAGCTTGTCTGTCAAGTATTCCAGCATCTCCTAGAGTTCCCTTTTGTTAGTTGCGAATCGGAAGTTGATAGGCCTAGGCTTTCCCCAAAGGGTTCCTGCCATCATGCAGACTGGTATGGAGAGTGTCTTGCTAGGCTTGTCGATCGTTTTCATGGTTTGCTCATATGCCCCATGGTCTGAGAATGGCAGGTCGATTGCAGCAAGAATGTGCATCCAATCCCGCTCATCCTCTGGGCATGGGATATACTTGGTCAAGGGCCCATAGGACTCCTTGACCTGAGTGTTACCCTTGAGCATAGCAGAGATGGCATCTAGGTCGACCGGTGATGTCTTCCAAGTATCCATCTCTATCCTTACAGCATCCGTTCTGTTGCCAAGGAAGATCAAGCCATTACCCCAATCTTCGATGACTCTAGCATTGCGCATCCAGGGTCGGCCTAATAGGATATCGTAGTCCACTCCCTTCATAACTATAAAGTCAACAAAGAACTGGATGCCTGCAATCTTCAGTGGCCAATTCTTAAGTACCCCCAATGGCTTTACTCTCATGCCGTTTGCTAGTGTGACATTAAACCTAGAAGTTTCGACAGGCGGGTTTTCCCAAGTCTGAAGCATTGCATGGCTAAGCACACTAACCCCAGCTCCCGTGTCTACAATCCCCTTTCTTGTTGTGTCGCCTAGGGCTAGGACCGGTAAGACTACGTGCATCTCAGAACCTTCCCAGAAGGCATTGACATGCAAGGATTTAGGCACAAAGTGCAGCGTCAAACTCGGTAATTGCATTTCTGCGTCATGGTCGTGAGGGTCTACTGTGACCTGCTCTCGCAACCCTTCGACCCACTGCTTAAGATCTCGCCATAGGGTAGGATGCTGCCTAAGCAGATCTCCCAGGCTAAGTGTTACGGGGGTAGCCACTAGTGTGGTCAGGAGATCGTTGGATACTCATCTCTCCCCTAACCTGGATTGTCCTGGCCAATGGCCGTGACTGATCTGTGGCTCTATAGCACCAAGACTTGGTCTTAGCAGCACTGCTTGTGGCGTGGTTGCTTCTGCCGACTTAGGTTGAGGCGGTGATATTGGCATGCTTACACTGGAGAGATCATCGATCTCGTCCTCTATGATGGGCTCAGCGTCCTTGAGATGCTCTTGAGCCTCCTTCACCCATTCCTTTACTTTTTCTATGGCCTCTAATTGTCGCTTCAGATGCGAGTATTCCCCTACCTTAGTGCTTCCCTTTTCGGCCGTCTTAGGGGCTGAAGTCTCTGGCTCTACATCTAAAACCTTCTTTCCAGTGGGCAGAGTCATAGCACTCACTATTTTTAGTGCGACTTTAGCTTCCGATCTCTTCTTTTTCTGCCTACGGCTTTTCTTCCCTGTCGAGGTTGCATCAAGATTGCTAGGCCCTAGCAGAGAGATGCCGGCCTACTTCATTTGGGCTCGGATCATGACCCGCAATGGGATAGGTGTGGCCTCCCCATCGAGGTTTTCGACACCAAACAGCCCCAATGGGACAGATGGTACATTGGCTGAGCTAGAAGATGGCTTTTGCTTTGGGCAATCTATGAAGAGATGGGTGATTCTGCACTCTCCGCACCTTTGGTCAGCCTTGTCTCTGTTTTGCTGCTCTCTTTCAGGGCAGTGTGATGAGACATGACTGGGGTGACCACAAGTCCAACAGATGATTGGATCTTGCGTCTTCCCTCCTAGGCCTCTACCTCGTCCTCTTCCTAATGCCATCACCGGACGGGTCAATAGTCCATGAGGACAGCGTTGCCCTCGTCGTCACATGCGAGACGTAAGGGTATATGTAAGTTTCTTCCTCACTTGGCTCTTCCACATAGTGGACTGGAGCATCGCTCGGTGGATGGGTCACGTAAGGACCAGGCGGTCTAGGGATGCCCGTAGGATTTATTTCCATCCATGAGGACAGCGTTGCCCTCGTCGTCACATGTGAGACGTAAGGGTATATGTAAGTTTCTTCCTCACTTGGCTCTTCCACATAGTGGACTGGAGCATCGCTCGGTGGATGGGTCACGTAAGGACTTGGTGGTCTAGGGATGCCCGTAGGATTTATTTCCATCCTAGGAACAGCTGGCTTCATATCATTAGGCGTGGAAAGGGCCAATGGGACTCCCCTTCCAAAGAATGGCTGCGGCCTGTTCGCTAGGTAAGGCGGGCCGTAGGGTTGCGAGTACGGAAGTCTTATTGGTAATCTACAATGTGCAGCATCATGGCCAAACCTACCGCAGTTAGCACAAGGTCTTGACCTAGGGTCTTGACACTCGGCCGGTAAGTGGTTTCCGCCACAGTACATGCATTGGACGTGCGGGCGCGTTGGTCGTCTCAACATGTCTTGCAACTTGGCTAATTTCATCTTGATATCAGCCAAGCCTTGGTCTATCTCGGTGGCCTTCCCCTTATCTTGGGATGATGGGACTGATCGCTCACTAGGGGCTGACGCTCTCTCTGAACCTCGCGAGTTGGTCTCCTCTATGTTCGAGCTCTTGGAGCTCCGCTCTTTCAGCTGATCATCGACTCTGATGACTTCCTCAAACACTCTAGCTATCACATCTCGCTGCAAGCTTGAATTGCCTGTCAAAGCCTTGTATAACTCCTCGTCTCGAATTCTGCTAATGAATACAGTTGAAACTGCTCTTTCAGTCGGCCGCTCGCCCAGAGGGATTCTCTCGAAGAGACTCCTCACATGGATTACGTAGTCGCGAATGTCCTCCTTCTCTTTCTGCTTGATGTTCATCAAGCGTACTAGTAGGTTATCGGAGTATTCAGGCTCAGCGAATCTCTTAATGAAGAGATCCTTGAGGCCATTGAAATTGGCTCGCTCTACAGTATCTAGGCTCGTATATCACGTCCTCCCCTTGTCGCCTAGGCAAAGCCCGAACGCTTGCGAGCATTGAGTTAGGTCATTGAGGCCGTTGGCTTCGCAGACTTGCTCAAACTACTCAACAAAGCTGTATGGGTCGTCATGGGGTTGGTACTTATCGAGTTGCTTGGCAACGATCGGTATTTTGGACTGGCTCTTTGAGCCTTGGTTCGCCCCTAGTCCTGCGAGCATCGATGTCGCTAGTGCCGCGGCACTTTGCTCTGCAGCCGTGTTATCTAGCAATCGCTGTTGAGATATCGAGCTCCACTCGTGATACGCCAGGGTGACCGTTGTGTATTTACGTCACCGACTTGTCAGTTGCAGATGCGGTTGGTACACCGCCCATGAATAATAGCTACATGATAGCTATCCTTATCTACTCTAGTTCGTGGCTCAGTTAGTATGCCACCTTAGTTAGTTGAGTTTGGTTTGAGACCCATATATAGGGTTGTTCTATTTCCTTGTACGTGAGTTCTTTTGGCTTACACAACTAAGAAGAGGAAAACTGTTTTCAGCCTCCACCCTTGTGTGTATTCCCCCATTGTGTAAGCAAGAAAGCTACAAGTGAGACTCCTTCCTTCTCTCCCACAATCTTGACATGGTATCAGAGCCTTGTTCGTGGTAAGGAGCTCAAGAAAGCAAGCCAAGCTCACGGTGTTCTGGTAAGAGGAGCAGTGTTGCTTTCATTTTCTGTTTTGGGAGCAGATCTCTATAGATAGCACAGCCAAAAATTGCAAGAGTGCACTGTCTCAGGTTGAGACGCCCTTCGCGGTGAAGCAAGAGGGCAGTATATGTTGCGGGAGAGGACTTTAGCCCTTGGCGACCTTGTTTTTTTTATTTGAGGCCATTTCGGGGCCTGTTTTGGAGGCGGAAGTTTTCTGCACGCACTCAGGAAAAGGCCCGGTTTTATGCTGTGCGACCACTGTTCTACAGGTCGGTGAAAAGTTACCACAGAAATTGCATTGTATGCTTATGTGCAGAGACATTGGAAGTTACAGAATCATCCTTGGTTCCTGTTTATGCAAAATCGTCACTAGGAAGTGACTGTGTGGTCAAATACCACTTTCGCCAGTTTTGCAGATTTTCCCTTGTGAGGGTGAAACTGTGTTTTTTGCAGTGACAGAATTTTTTGCAGTGTTCTGTAATGGCGTCTGATTCTCTTTCACAGATTGTAATTGAAAAGCTTGACAAGAACAACTTCCAAGCATGGAAGTTTAGAATGACGAATTTCCTTATGGGAAAAGGATATTGGGAATTTGTTGCAAGAAATGAAGAAGAACCAGTTCTTCCTGATGTTCCCAATCAACAACAAATGCAGGCATTTAAAGCATAGCACGAGAGAGCCAGGAAAGTTATGTACTGGCTGTCTATCAGTATTTCAGACTCTATGATTGTGCATATTCAGGATGCAAGTACGCCAAAGGAGGCATGGGATACTTTGTCAAAAATGTACAGCACAAATACGCAAGCCAGGAAAATGCAGCTCAAGCAAGAGTTGCATAATGTGCAAAGAGAAAATATGAGCATCAATGACTACCACATGAAGGTGAAGAAGATTGCAGATGCACTTGCTTCCATTGGATTGCCAGTGGAAGATGATGATTTAGTTTCTGTGACCTTGAATGGTCTAGGAAAGGATTATGCACAGTTTCGGACATCCATTTCAGTTCGTGAAAGATTTCCTGATTTTGAGGAGTTGATTGCTCTTCTAATTTCTGAGGAGCAGAGAAATGGTGGTGCATCTTCTTCAGGAGGAACTTCAAAAGAAGCTGTCTTCTACTCAAATGCTGGAAGAGGTAGAGGCAGAGGTAGAGGAGGCCGATTTGGAGGCCGTGGTAGAAATCAGAATATGCAGCAAACTCAAGAAAACCAGTCCTATGAAGGAGGACGTGGTAACTCTAGAGGCAGGGGGAGCCAAAGAGGTCGTGGTGGATGGCAAAGAGGCCAAAATGCAAACAGCAATGTTGAATGCTACTACTGTGGTAAAATGGGTCATATGGCTAAAGACTGCTATAAAAAGCAGAATGACATCATGAATGGAAAACTGCAACAAGGGAATTATGCATCTTCTAGTAGACAGGGTGATGACAGAAATGAGCATTTGTTCATGGTGCAGCACATGAACAATTCTGTGACAAGTGCAGAAGAAAGCAACGATGTGTGGTATGTTGACTCAGGTGCATCAAACCACATGACAGGTCATGCAGAATGGATGGAGGATGCAAGGAAAATGGAAAAACCAGGATTTGTGGAGACTGGCGATGATACTGCACATCCTATTGTGCAGATTGGAAAAATTCCTTTGTCTATGCAGGATGGGAAAAAGAAATACCTGTCTGATGTATTTCATGTCCCGAATATCACCAAGAATCTGGTTTCTGTTGGTCAAATGGTTGAGCAGGGCTTGCAGGTCAGATTTAATCCTCATGGATGCTTTGTTGAGGATATGAAAAATAAAGGTCGCTTGATAGCAAAAGGAAAGAAGAAGGGCAGAATGTTTACATTGGATGCAGACATGTCTGAATTGAGTGCAGCAATGTTTGCACATGGGACCGGTGTAGTTGCAGATATTGATATCTGGCATAAACGCATTGGTCATGTTAATGTACAGCGACTTAAATCAATGCAGGCCCAAAATATTGTTGCAGGATTGCCCAAATTCAAGGTTGCAGAAATGCATAAGGTATGTGAAGCCTGTCAGTTTGGAAAACAGGCAAGGAAACCATTTCCTAGACATGTTCAAGAGAGTGAGAAGCCATTGGAATTAATCCACTCTGATGTGTGGACTACTAAAGCTGCATCTCTTGGAGGCTGTCATTATTTTGTCACTTTTATTGATGACTATAGCAGAAAAGTTTGGGTGTATTTTATGAAAAAGAAAAGTGAAGTTTTTGGGCATTTCAAAACTCTTAAAGCTATGGTTGAAAAAGAAACAGGCGTGTAAATAAAATGCCTAAGGTCAGATGGAGGGGGAGAGTACCTCTCAAATGAGTTTGCAAGGTTCCTGCAGGAGCATGCCATAAAGCAGCAATATTCATGCAGTCATACCCCACAACAAAATGGAATTGCAGAAAGGAAAAACAGGCATATTGGAGAGGTATCTCGTGCCATGCTCAACGAAAAAGGCTTGCCAGATTTTTACTGGGCTGAAGCAGTTGCTACAGCAGTCTATATAATGAACAGGACTCCCACTGCAGCAATACATGGGATGACTCCAGAGGAGAGATATACTGGTAGGAAACCAGATATTTCTCATTTGAAAATTTTTGGTTGCATTGCCTATGTACATGTGCCAGATGAGTTGAGATCCAAGTTGGATCCAAAAGCTGAGAAGTGCATCTTTATTGGTTACTCTCTGCAGCAAAAAGGGTATAGATGCTATAACCCTTCTACTCGTAAGTTTACAGTGAGCAGAGATGTTGTTTTTGATGAGATGAGTAGCTGGTATAAACCAGTAAATGTGATTGATGATGTAGATGCACAAAATGGTAATGCTGCACAGAATTCACAGCAGCAGTCACAAAATATTAGTGGACCTGGAGCGTCCTCTAGCAATGGTTCACATTCTTTGCCATGGACAGGCAGATTGAGATCAGGAGAATCTTCTCAAAGCAATGCAGATAGTGGTATGCAGGTATCACGAAAAGGAAAAGAGAAGGTTGATCAGCCCATGTTTGATGTGAATGTAGGTCACTCTTATGTGGATGGTGAATCCAGTGGCTCAGAACAGAGCATTGATGATGAGTTGGGTATTCCTTCTATTGTTACACCTGGAGTAAGGAAGACCAGGGATGTTTTGAGAGCACCTGGGAGTGAACCTACTTTGCGCAGGTCTACGAGAGCTAGGTATCCTGTGGATAGGCTGAAATATGATGGATTTACAGCCATTCACTATGCATATATGGTCAAAGTGATACAGGAACCAGAACCCACTTCTTTTGAGCAAGCCATGGGAAAAGAAAAATGGGAGAAAGCCATGGATGAAGAAATGGATGCCTTGGAAGCAAATGCTACATGGGAATTAGTACCTTTGCCTAAAGGTAAGAATGCAATTGGCTGTAAGTGGATTTATAAGGTGAAGCACAATGCAGATGGTTCTGTGAACAGATACAAGGCAAGATTAGTAGTCAAGGGGTATGCACAAACATATGGCATTGACTATGAAGAAACATTCAGTCCGGTTGCAAGGATGGCAACCGTAAGAGCAGTCATTGCTATGGCTGCATCAAAGGGATGGTCTTTACATCAGATGGATGTAAAGAATGCCTTCTTGCATGGTGATTTGCAAGAAGAGGTCTATATAGAGCAGCCACCAGGTTATGTGCATGCTATTCATCCTGAGTTTGTTTGCAGGTTGAAGAAAGCCTTGTATGGCTTGAAGCAAGCACCTAGAGCATGGTCTGACAAGATAGGACAGTATCTTGTCACTATTGGCTTTCAGATTTCCAAGGCAGATTTCTCACTTTATGTGAGAAAAACAGAGAAAGGTATTATGCTACTTGTCATTTATGTTGATGATTTGATTATGACAGGTGACAGTGATGAAGATATCCTTCATGTGAAAATGCTATTGAAGCAGAAGTTTGAGATGAAGGATTTGGGAGAGCTGCGTTATTTCTTGGGCATTGAGGTGATTAGATCACCAAGTGGGACACAGCTCTTGCAGAGGCAGTATGGATTGGACATGCTGTCCAAATATGGGATGACAGGCTGTAAGCCTATCTCAGTTCCTTTGGAGCAGAATGTGAAGCTGAGCGCAGATGCAGGTGAGCTTCTGGAAGACCCTACTATGTACAGACGCATAGTAGGAAGCTTGATTTATATGACTATTACCAGGCCAGATTTGAGCTATGCTGTTGGATTGGTAAGTCAGTTTATGCAGGCTCCAAGGAAACCGCATTTGGATGTGGCTAGACGCATACTCAGGTATGTGAAGTCCACATTGCAGTATGGACTATTTTATGAGACTGGGGTTCAGATACAGCTGCATGGATACACTGATGCTGATTGGGCTGGTAGTATTTCTGATAGACGATCTACCAGTGGATATGTGTTCTCTTTTGGGAGTGCTGCAGTCACTTGGAGCAGCAAGAAACAGCCTACAGTTGCCTTGTCGAGCACAGAGGCTGAGTACAGGGGTGCAGCAATGGCTGCATGTGAGGTAGCTTGGTTGCATAAGCTACTTTATGATATGCATCAGTCTATAGATGGACCAATTGTCATTTACTGTGACAACATGAGTAGTATACACTTGGCAAATAACCCAGTCTATCATGCTAGAACAAAGCACATTGAGGTGCATTATCACTATGTGCGGGAGAGGGTTTTACTAGGTCTTATTGATCTAGTTTATGTAAGCACAGAGGATCAGGTAGCTGACATATTTACGAAGGCATTGGGCGCAGAGAAGCTGCGCAAGTTCAGAGACCTGCTTGGTGTGCAAGAATTGGGATTGAGCTCGAGGGGGAGTGTTGAGATATCGAGCTCCACTCGTGATACGCCAGGGTGACCGTTGTGTATTTATGTCACCAACTTGTCAGTTGTTGCAGATGCGGTTGGTACACCGCCCATGAATAATAGCTACATGATAGCTATCCTTATCTACTCTAGTTCGTGGCTCAGTTAGTATGCCACCTTAGTTAGTTGAGTTTGGTTTGAGACCCATATATAGGGTTGTTCTATTTCCTTGTACGTGAGTTCTTTTGGCTTACACAACTAAGAAGATGAAAACTGTTTTCAGCCTCCACCCTTGTGTGTATTCCCCCATTGTGCAAGCAAGAAAGCTACAAGTGAGACTCCTTCCTTCTCTCCCACAATCTTGACAATCGCTTCATGAGAAGCTCACTCAACGTCAAGTCCCCCTCTAGGGCTCTCTCGTGATCTGTTCGGTTCCTACCTGCTAAGTTCAACACTCGCTGCACCTCGTGCAACTCTGTACTTTGCCTTTGGCTTCTAGCTTGCTGATCCCTATTGTATTCGGCTATGCTTTGCGGGCTAGCTTTCTCTCCTCTTCTAGATCCGCGATGATAGCGTCTGTTGTCCTACCACGGTGCTCATACCGGGTGTGTGCACCGTAACTGCTTTCCAGCTACCGAATAGCATCTGGGAAGATGTTCAAATCGAGTTCCTCATTAGACCCGCGGTCTGAGCTTTCCTCTGCCATTGTCGAGTTGTCTTGCTCCTCCAAGCTGTCGATCAAGTTCAGTAGACTTGTTAAATCCACGTCCTTGGCACCCCTTGCTCGGTCCTAGTCTGCGCTTTGATGGCTTGTCTATGTCTTGGGTCCTCTCCTATTGGTGGGTTCCTTGAGTGGTTTATCTGAGTGAGTTCCTTTAGTTATTGAATACAAACCTCAATTCATGATCACTCAATGCGTGTGTCATTTCTCGTGCACTTGTGCTCAATCAAGCTTTCAGCTTTCTTAAGTGTACTTCAAGTGCGAAAATTCAATGTGAGTGCAGCAAGCAATTCCTAAGTGTCTTACACACTCTCGCTTGTTTCGGGCCTAATAGGCTTGTAGATCAATTTTCTGGCCGTTTTGTTAGGGTTTAGGGTTTTTCTCGTATGTCGCCTTGTTCGTTTTCGATCAATCAGGTTTTACAGCTTAGCGGCTCACATCTAAGTCCTTGGGTCTCGCAACTGCCTACTTCTAGCTGCTAAGCAGCTGTGCGCTACGATTTTTTCCTATTACGTGTGCCAGAATCAAGTTCTGAGTGCCCGAAGGGTTTCGACCGTTTGTGTTGTTGCATTTTAGTCAGGTCAGGTCAAATTTCTAAAAATTTTAATTAAAATTTGCACTTGGACCAACTGGTCCAAATTGCAAGGTCCGAGTAGGTCACTCGGACGGGCCGAGGCATAGGGCCGAGGGCCAAATTTCAGGGTTTGACTCGGACGGTCTTGACTCAGACGGGCCGAATGGCAAATTCGGACAAGGTGATTCGGACGGGCCGAGGCACTTGGACCGAGGGCCGAATGTGGAAAGTGGCCGAGGGCCGAATTTGAGACTCGGACGGGTCATTTAGACAGGCCGAGGCCGAATGTGCCACGCTGTCGAAAGTTTGATTCGAACGGGCCGAATGGGTTGACTCGGATGGTTTGACTCGAACATGGTCCGAGGGCCGATTGGCCGAGTGGGCCGAGTGACAAGGGCCGAGGGCCGATTCTGGAACTCGGCCCAGAAAAGGCCACTCGGACGGGCCGAGTGCAGCGCGCATAAACCGTGCGAACACATATTTGATCGATTCACAAGATATAAGCAAGCACAATGGCCATGCACTTCTAGATCCTATCTAGGGGAGTAGAGGGAGAGATTCATATACCTGAACGGGCCGGTAAGCGCGTTGGTGATGCGATCGAATCGATGCGGGTTGGAGCTCTCTATCTCTCTCTCTCTCTCTCTCTCTCTCTTTCTCTCTCTCACTGAAATGGCACAAATGAGCTCTCCCTTGGCCTCATGGCTCTTATACCCCTTCCCAAGTGTGGTGTTGATGCCCCCAATCACTCACTTGCCAATCTTAGGCATCACTAGCGAGCATTTTACCAATTTTTGCACAATTTTTGCCCTGTTTTGCCCTGTTTTGAAACAGTAAACCCTACCCTTCTCCGGTTCGATTTCCTAATTCTAACCTATGCTAAATGCAACAAAAATCAAAGGAAAAAATTTGAAATAAATTCTCCATGTTTTCCAATCATCAAACAACCAAAATATCCTGAAATACTTACTTGTTTTGAAGATCAAAAACACCCAAACTTCCTACCTATCTCAAGCTCTGTTTCAGGGATGAATCCCCTACTTCGATGCTCGGTATGAGGCGCGCAAGTGCTCAAGCTTGAATCCATTGTTCCCGAAAAACGGAACCAAAATGTGGTGGGAGCTCAGGCTCAACCGCCAAGACCCACAGACCACTTATTGCTTCAAGCGTTTCAAGCGAGCTCTAATGGCTATCTCTCACCTAGCCGATGCGTCGTCGATCCTATGAGTGTAATGAGCTTACCTTAATGTCGATGTGAGTAGCCTTCTCCCTCACACACCTCGGTAGCTCCACGATTCTTGATGCTAGCTCAAGCATCCTCAATCCTCCTCCATCTCCAAGCTCCATCCTCCATAGCCGCGCGTGAGAGAAGAGAAGAGAAGAGAAGAGAAGAAGAGAAGAGGAGATGGTAAAGAGCTTCACCCTCTTGATCCCTCACTCCCACACACTCACTCCCTCACACTCTCACACTCCCTCTCTCAAGAGCACACACAAGCAAGAAGGAGAGAAGAAGAGAAGAAGAAGAAAGCTCTTGTTAGCCACACACCAAAGAATGAGCTTCCATTCACTTTTTGAACTTTATATACAAACCCTAAAATCCCATGGGCACCCATCCCCTTTTTTACATGACCAGCCATTGTGGCAAGGTCTTTTTTCCATTTCCCTCTTCTAGCCTTATGCCTCTGCCCGTCTAATATTTTACAATTGGCACAGGAGGGAGCATGGCGCTCTTTTATAAGAATTTTCCAAGTTTTTTGAGGCGCCTTTCATTTAAAAATGCGCCTTTGGTCTCGGCTTAGCTTCTAAAGGTCGCGTGCGTGTCTTTGCTCTTCTTCCATGCTTTTTTCGCTTTTTCCTTCATTTTCCGCCATTTTTTGCCATTTTGACTTGGGGTTAACAGTGCTTCGCAGAGTAACCACTATAAGTCAACATGTCAATAGGATACCTGACTCTCTGTGAGTGTCTCAGCTATGGTGCACTGCTCGATTCCCCTCTCTCATGAGGCGGAATGTACCTACTGTGCCTCATGACAGTCGAAATGCCAAGCTCACTGTCTAAACTGCCAGCAGAGTCATAGCCTGAAGTCATAATACTAGGTGTCATAATACTAGGTGTCATCAAACTTGATACATCCTCAAAGGCTTTTTCCTTCCCTTTGCTATCCAAAACATCATGTCTCCCCTTCACTGACATAATGCCATTAGTGGATGGTGTTACAGTCCTCCTCAATCTACCCATCCAAGGAGACACATGAGAAGAAACATCTCTCAATGTAGGACCTGACAATGCAATACTATGCTACAAATCAGCTGTAGACACCTGTGTAGAAGACATATCGGATGGCACTATAGTAGGTGATGCATACCAAGATGCCATCTCATCAAAGATAACGTCTCTACTCATTATTGTCTCCTGAGTGGAGGGATCATAGCATTTGTATGCCTTCTTCTCCTGCGAATATCCAAGAAAGACACACTTATGTGCTTTAGTATCCAGCTTCTCCCTCTTCTCATCAAGAATATGCACATAAGCTATGCAATTAAATACCTTCATGTGACTTACATCTGGCTTGTAGCCATACAGCCTCTCAAAAGGTGTCACATCATGAATACCTGCAGTGGGAGTCATATTAAGAATGTACATGGCTGTTATAACAGCCTCTGCCCAATAATACAATGGCATGCTCTTCTCATTCATCATCGCACAAGCAGCTTCCATCAACACTCTGTTCTTATGTTCAGCCACTCCATTCTATTGAGGAGTATAGCTGCAAGTAAGTTGTCCCGATGAGCTCGCAGTTGGTCTTGTGTCGAATACCTATCACATGTAGACAACTTGGGCTCAGCCTTAGCTGCTCCAGTCACTACTCCCAGTAGCCTTTCCCTATCAAGAAGTTCTCCATATGAAACTTCCATATGGCATAATTGTTGCTATCGAGCTTTTCCCCATAATCTAGGTAATGTTGTCCGTTTTGTCTGCATTTGCCATATTGCAAACTCTACTTGACTCCCTACAAACCAAGGCTTTTGGACTGATCGGTTTCAGCCTTCCAATGTAATGACAACTTTCAGCAACACTTTGCTCATAATAATTATTCTATTCATTGTATGTTTAGGATAGTTTCAGTCCTCCTATTTTTAGCAGTAAATTCACTGCAATATACACATTATCTAAGCTTCCAAACTTGTTCAAACATGTTCCAACATGTATACTCTTAGTTGAGTATCAACACTTAAGCATTGTGATCATAATAGTAACACAAGCTTCTCGTATTCATGTAAGAAAAAAAACTTTCAGCAATCTGAAATTGCAAAAAATTGCAGTATTCAGCATAACCTTATTTCATTGTTTGTGCTCTTAGCAACTCAAATAGTAAGGCATAATCATATAGTGGCATTCACGCATGTATGAAGGCACACTGCGGTGAGCTATTTTCAGTTTTTTTAAAAACAACATGTTCAAACTTCCTTACAGAATATGGCATGCACTATTCCTTCAATTTGTTTGCCCGAATATTCAACCACATAAGTTGCATGACAAGTTCAATGTCAACATTTGTCCTCAGCTTCCAAGTCGTATTCCTTTTGCATTAATTACTGAATATGGATGGACCTTTTAGATTCTGATCATGTCACTCTCTTGAATTGTAGCCATTAAGCTCTAACAGGCTTGCAATGATACCAACCAACTATTGACACATATATCCATTGTAGACAAAGAGAACCTTGATTTATTGATAGTATTGCTACCCATACATTGGAGACAACACAAGTACTACCTCCAAGATGCAAACAGTGTATTCTCAGAAGGTATTCATCCCTCAGGATGATTCATAAACTTCAAGCAAGCATGTTGTTACAGCTCACAGCCTGATCACTAACTTAGCATTCCATTTAAAAACATGGGCTCTCAATCTCATGCCAAAGAACTCCATGAACTAGTGTCTTATGCTCCCAAGGCATAGTACCATCCATACTCCAGCCAGATTCAACTCTGAAAACATATACCACTCAAGCATTCTTGCTTGACAAGTTTTGTACTTTCACCACTCATCAAGAATCAGATAGCTCATACATTAGAGATCTAGATTACTTCTGAACTAGGTGTCAAGTCAACCCAAGAACCACAAATTTTCCCTTGCTTAACCCTGGCTTCAACAAGCATACACAAGTGCTTTATCTTCAACCATTAACTCCTCTTCATCAAAAATCCTCAACACAAGAGTGACACCTTGCAGTGATGCATTCAAGTATCACAATAGCTTAGTTGCTGATCATGCTATCAACCAAGGAAAATAAGTGCAATCTTCAGATGTTATCCACGTTGTTAGTCAAGGAGGAAAGCACAATCTCTGAGTCCACTTTATCAACTAGGACAGCAGGCACAATCTCTACTATCCACACTGATCCACATTCTTGTCCACGCTATTCCACGCTGGTTAGGAATGCCAGAAGTACATGTGTTTGCTCTGGTTGGTGCTTAACTACTCAACACTCAACACTATGGGCTTCCTTGAATGCCTCACAGGCACTGATGAGAAGATATCTTAGCTACATACCACTTACTTGAGATTGCCATTGATTGCAATCTAGATTCAGCTCCCGGTTATACTTGCTCTCTGCCAAAAACCACGCTCTGATACCATGATGCAAGTGTAAGAATAGTTGAAACCAACAATGCCAAGCAAAGAGCTCTAACACATCTTCATTATTAGTCAGTCATAACCAAAAAGAGTACTACAACCTAAGGTCACAATAGGACCATTCACACCAAAGACAGCTAAGTAGAGCTTGAATTCTAACAGTTTTTTATCTACAAAAGCACTCTCCTTCTCCTTCATTTCCTTCTAGATTTTCTCCTTTAAGAGGTTTTCTTTTTCTAGACAAACCTTTTGGAATTTTGCTTGTAGGGACTCCTTTTCTTGTAATACCTTTTGGATGTCCCGGTTGTCCCACATGGCTCTAGTCACACTGAGATCCTCTCTCTTTGGTTAGAGTTATGCTTTGTATTCCTTGAGTTGTTCTTGTAGTTTTGTTACTTATTTCTCTCTTTCTATAATGAAGTTCCTACATTTTTCTTGCAACTCATCCAACTCTTCCTTCATATCTTGTTTTTCATTAAGTGCATTAGTCTTTTCCCTCTTGAGGTCTTTGCACATCCTCTCTAAGTTTTTTGTTCATTCTCTTTTCCCTTGTTATTCAAGATGTCTATGGGCACTTCTCATGGATTCTACATATTGCTATTGTAATATCCCGCCCTGTGTAGGAACCACCTCCCCTTAAAATTAATCGAAATTTTTTTTCATCCCCCCTATCAACGCCAACAGCTGGCAAAGGGAGGGGGAGATGGAGTATCAGACGATGACGGGAGGGAGGTAAAGGCAAAGCTAACGAGGTAGAAGAGGAAGATGACAGTACCAACATAACGATGTGGAGGAGATGATGATGGTGCCAACGAAGTAGAGGATGACATCCACGAAGAAGGAGAAGAAGTCAACGGAGATGACAATAGGGGGGAGGGGCACACATGTGCCACCTCACTCCCCCCCCCATTACCTCTTTTCCCCCAATAATACACCCCCCAACACCTATAAAACCCCCCCCTTAAGCAAAGGGGATGGCCACATCTCCTTTTCCCTTGCTGCTGGTGGCAGACTAAGAAAGAGAGAGAGAGAAAGAGGGTGACAGAGAGGGTGAGAGAGAGATAGAGAGAGAGAGAGAGAGAGAGAGAGAGAAAGAATAATCCAAGGAGTCTCCTTCCCTTCCCCTCCTTAGAGGGTGACTACACATGTTTTTATTTGTCTCTCTTCCAAGTTATTCCCTTCCATGTAAGATTAATCTCCACCCCGCAAGCTTAACTTTCTCCCCGATTGGCCCCACTATTTGAGAAGGAGATTGCTGAAAATTCAATGGGAATTGCGCATAGAAGAAAGGCATGTTTGTGAATGGCCCCCAAGCAAAGAATGTCGAATGCACACAGAAATCCCATAATCCGCAATGAAACCTCAAGCAAAGGCATCACTGCCAGTCCAACTACGATACCAATCGTAAGCAATGTGTTTCCAAATTGATGGATGCTTGCTTTGATTTCCAAATGAGATGCATTAGACCCATACTACATCGCACAAGAATGGATTATTGAGAAGGATAAATTCATCACAAGCATTTGAAAGATGGAGTTTGCGAAGTGCATATATCAAGGGAAGCACCTTTGCGCCTTAGTTGCATATGACTTGTTCATTGATAGAGCAATTACAAGAAAGAATCAATCAGGGGTTATGAATGGCATAATCATTAAAAGAATGGCATTAAAGACTTGTGCACACAAGAGCTAGGTTTAAGCATAGTCAAGGGTTACCAATAGCATAATTGCTAAAAGAATATCACATCAAGAATCATGGACAAGGTTTCCTAGTTTAAAGTTTAGATACTTCAAAGTACTTAACCTAAGAACCCAAATATTAGGAAAAATGAGATTCTAGCCCACCAATGCAAGGCCTATTGGAGTCTAGTTACTTCAAATCATCTAGCACTTATCTTACCAAGTACTTACATGTTATGTCTATAACATGTTTGATATATGGGAATAGTTTCCTATTTGCTTCATGGCTTGGCTTGTTGACTAGGAGCTAGTACAAGAAATTAATCATAAGGATTAAAACTAAGATGTCGTGAGATCCATCGAATAGCTACGACTTTCACCAATCCAATTCAGAATTGGGTTATTGATCGATGTAAGTGACCTATAGAACTTATGTCGCGTAGAGTGTTTGAACCCTTAACATATGGCTTATCCGAAAGAAAGGTGTGTTAAGTAAATTTTACATAGAACTGCTCCTTGATCCCAAGGGGGAGAGAAAATCTACGATGGGAATGTTATCGCGTCTATTCTTGCATTGTTTAAAAAATACAATTGGTTTCATTGGATTGATTAAACAATGTCCTAAATGCTTTTACATTCAACTGATTGTTAGAATGTCATTTGGATGATTATTTCAACTACTTGTGTTTGATGGTAAATACATGGCAGGGGTCTATGATGACAAGTTGCCATGGGGATAGAGGAATGTTTTCTTGGACAATGATATTAGGCTGATTGCCTTAATTATGCTTGATTCTTAATTGGATTAATTAAGGAAGGATATTTTGTGCAGGGGGTGGAGATCTGGACACCCCTTTCCTGTCGAGAATGGAGTTGAAGATTGCCGTGAGCCCAACATATGTGGCATTGGAAGATCCTATTCTAGATAATGGATGGAAATTATGGTGCCATGTGATTTGGACCGGGTACTTCTGTTGGACAGAAGGGATATATAATTTCTCCTGTATGGGCAGGAAGGACCTAATTAGATAACTAAAGAACACCTATGGAGGGAAGCGGGTGGACGGAACCCCGACAGGTCCATCCTACAATAAGGTGGTCCCAGAGAACCGAGAGGCTTCTCACAAGGTTTTATCAATGTTCAACCTTTAGGTATTGCTAGGTTAGAACCCCAATTCATGCCATTTTAGGGGACCGGAATAGGACTATGCCCTACAGGCAGAGAGGTTGAGTAATGCATCCCTTTCATTTCCCATTCTCTTTAAACGAAGTGCAGCATGGATTTGCTTTGGCTTGGGTATCTCTACATAAAGTAGGATATCCAGGACCCAACACTAGAATGCTGTCAAGAGACCTTGACTACTAGAAACCCAAATTTCATGTCGATCCTAGTGGGTTCAGTCGTGAACATTCTGTTGCGAGGCAACGGACTCGAGAAACCCTAGGCAACAAACCCCATGACATTCCATGGGAGTGCCTGACGATGTCGCTTAGACTCGTCTCTTGATGGACCACTAAAAATATGCCTAAGGCATGCACATTTTAGCTACTTTTCTTACAGATTGGTTGTGGTGGTCTCTTATGGGGTCTTTTCTTTGGCCACAAAGGCATGCATTTGTAGCTAATCCATCTTTCTTTGCATGTTGAGTAAGAGGGACAAGGGGTAGGTGACAGATGATTTTTGACACCGAGAAGTGCTAAAAAATAGCCAAAATTTACGAATATCCAGGGAAAAATAGGCTTCGTCGAAGGCGGCGGTGGCAATCAGTACAATTTTAAGCAGCAATGCCCCAGAAATGCTTAAAAGAGCCACTGGATGGCGGTCGGAGAATTTTCATAATTTTTTGGCATGACTGACGAGACCCTGGGAGATGCCGAGTAGTGTGGGACCTCAAGACGGACGTGCAGGAATTTTCGGCTCACAGTTCGGGCATCGGACATGGAAAAGGGAGTGCCCGAAAGGCCAAAGGGCCAAAGTGGGGAGAAGCCAAAGGGTGTGACCCTTAGGGGGCCCTTTGGCCCCAAAAAATCAACGAAATGAGGGGAAGAAGGGGGCATTTTTTTCGCGTGAAGAAGAAGGTGCAGATCAACGAAATGGGGAAGGGGGGGCTCCATAGCCATATGAGAGCCTCCATATACCCATACCAACTAAAGACAGCAGCAGACTGAAGGTCTTCCACACTTCCTATCGCCGGCCTTCGCCTATCAAATGATGCACTTAGCAAAGAGATCAGAATCTAATCTTTCTCTCTCCTCCCTCTCTCTTCTGCATAGAGGCTATTCACATGCAAGAAATCAAGAAGAAGAGGGGCTGAAGAATGCTTGTCCAGCTGTGATCAGATTGCTTCAAGATGAAGAGGAGGCTAAGGAAAGAGGTTCAGCACTAAATAATGGTTGTTGGTTAGTCTGTGGGCTGCTCAAAATAATTATTAAAAAACCCGCAACACACAAGACACGTGGTATGCTTCAATTCTACAAAGTAATTTGATTGTTTTTGTTGTTTCATGGTCCAAATGTTATTCATATGCAATGAAATTTTGTTTGAACCTTGTTTACATCATGATTGAGGGCTGGGACTATAGAAATAGAGAACTCGTAATGGTTTAGAGCCGTTATTAATTATTTAAAATCCGTAAAATATCATTTTTAATGGAAATTAGTGGGTTTTTTTTATTTTGAGTTGGGAGAAAGGAGTGGAAATGGGATGAACTCGGAGAAAATGTTAAGTTTCAGTCAAAATAATAAGTCAATACAAATAAATCAGAAAATACCTATTTTTTATGAATAATAAATAGGAAAAAATAGCAAAAATAGAGGAAATTGGGGTTTTGCGCTCAAAAAAATATGAAAAAATAAGATTTATGTGTGTGAATTTTTGGCAAGGTTAAAGCATGAGGTTAAGCCTCATTTTGACCTTATCCTTTGTGTTCTAGTACGTGTTTATTGTTTTTTACATACAAAAATAATACAAAACAACCATTTACACCTATGCACCGCAGCAACACCTAAGGTGACTAGTAGCACGAAAGTTCTAATGTTGGTCCCTAAAGCAACGCAGCAAGTAACGCCTAGTTTAAATTCATGAAAGGGCTGTTTTCCGCACCTCACATGGCTGGTTTTTTTAATCATAAAATGGTTGTGCACAATCGTCATACACCTTGCATCAAGCATGCCACGTGGTATCTCCTAGAACGCATTACAATTGATTGATAAACTTTGACCAACGTTGAGAAGACAGGATTACCCAAGTTGTAGGGTTAGACAGGTGCTTCCGTTGGGGAAAGTTTTGTGAGGAAAATCAAAATCTCCTGGAACACTGAATTATGAAAGAGTGGAGTTTGTGTGTTATGTTTTATATGTTGGAGCGACGCATCTTGGGGCCAATCCCCAAGGTGTAGGAGAGTCGCAGTGGAGCCGCCGCAATCAGCCGAGAGGTGCTTCCCTATGTGTGTATCATGAGGCATTATGCCTATATGTTATGGGATCTCCCTCAGAGGAGAAGGGAATGTGAACTTTGGACTACATATTGGATACAAACGCAAAATCTTCATAAGCATTTAGTGCAAAGTGAGTTTTAGACACTCCTGGCCTGCGAGGCCGTGTGGTGGGGTTGTCTGTCGTATGTATGAGGTCCGGCTAGTGCTATGGCCAGTGCCGGCCCATTTTAGGTCCCATCAGTAGGTTCTTCATTTTCCCTCTCTTCTCCCTTCTTGGAGTTGGATTCTCCCCTTTCAAGAGCCATTATAGTCGTGACTTGTTCTTGGATGAAGATTTCTAGTGATACATGGATAGCCTCAGTGAGATCCTCCCTCTCTTGCTATGTATGTTCAACTTCTAGTTTGTAAAATTTTGACTTGGAGATTCTGGCTACCATCCCAAACAGTTTTTGTTCCTCCTCATCAAACATGTCTTCTCATGGCCTCTTCCATTGCTGCTCTTTTTCCAATTTTGTCCTTGCATGGTTGGTTGGTAGGGGGCCAAGCGCAGAGTTGCCAAGAGGGACTCCAAGGTGGGTATCTACTAGCAAGTGAGTCAGCATCGATCCATAGTTGATGATTATGTTCTTAGTCTCTAAACGATTCAATTTGGAGGATCTATATTTCTCAAAAAACCTTGTGAGCTCGTACAAGTGACTCGGAAATACACTCCAACCATAGTGCATTTGAATCTTGGTTCACTATATTTCCTATCATAATATCCTCCATGAACCATTTTAGAATTCTTAGTAGACTAGAGATACGCTTGTTTGTAAGTGAAGAGATGGTGTAGGACTTGTGTTGTAGAAATCAATTCTTCATCCCCTAGTTTTGTAAAAGAGAACTTTCTTTGAGTCCTTTCAAATCTAGGATACTATCACTAGTTTTGTTGTTTGGTTGTACCTGCCTATTATTCTCTCGGGGGATTGCAATATCCGCCGTCGTAATAATTTTTCCCCCCACCTTTCTTTTTTATATATATAATAATAAACTAAATTATTTTTTTCATCGCCTCTCTCCCTGTCGACGCCGTCTGGTTGGCAGAGGGAGGGGGAGTTGAACCACAAGATGGAGGGGGAGTTGAACCACAAAATGGAGGGGGATTATAACTACAAGATGGGAGAGAGAGATCCAGACATATAGTCAAGATAGGTGAAGAAGATGACGAATACAAAGGGGGGGACACACGTGTGCCACCTTCAAGATGGGAGAGAGAGATCCGGACATATAGTCAAGATAGGTGAAGAAGACGACGAATACAAAGGGGGGGGACACACGTGTGCCACCTTCAAACCCCCCACTATCACTCCCTCTCCTCCAGAAACTTTCAATTGCATGGCAGAAAGGTCGTTTTGGCCACGTGAATGGAGGAAGAAAAAGGGGGCCTCGTGTCACACCCCCCCCCCCCATAATACCCTTCTCCCCTTCCCTATAAAAATCCCCCCCCCCCTTCTTCACAAGTGAGATAATCCTCTTTCTTTTGTCCCTCTTAATCATCACTATCCCTCCTTATAAATCATTTTCCCCCCCCTTTACTTTCAGGAGACCCGTTATTCTTCTCCCCCCCCCCCCTTGCCACACCAAAATTGTGAGAAAGGGAAGGAGACAGAGAGACAGTGAAGGAGAGAATGAGAGATACATGAGAGGAAAGGGAAATCTAGAGTAAAGAAAAGTAAGACAGGGAGAGAATTGGTTCAACAATAGCTCCCTTATTGGGCAAAGGCTTGAGTACCACTTCTCCCCACTACAAGTCCCGTAGTCGCTCCATCGACTGCCTCTAATTGACAAGGAGAATGCAAAAGTCAAGACAAGCACATGGAACTCCAGCACCAAGGAGTCCTTTGAAGGAAGTGAAGATCGCTTTCCAACTCCGAAATGGCCCCAAAGCATAAGCTCTCCAAAGTAACTGGAAAAACCATGACTACGAGAGAAGGATCCCGCAAAGATGCCACCATCAATATGAATGGGTTATCAAGCATGAATGCTAACTCCACACTCCAAAACCAGGTACCGCTACCATGTCTAGAAAATTGAAATCAAATATTTAAGCATAAGAAACATTAGGAAAAAGTCATACCTTGCATCGGGTAATTTGCATATTTTGAAAGGTAGTTGAAAAGCATCTAATAATCATAAGTTGTGGGGAATAGATTAAGTATCTACAGTTACAACGGAAACAAGTCAAGTATTAGGATAGAACTTTTGCAGATGCGTCATAGATTGCTGGGGTACATAAATATTCCGTATAGATCAATTGCACTCTGTAGACCATTGTAGTGAATTAACTTGCATTTACAATGAATGCATGTACACTTGCATTTGAATAATTAGGTCATGCCTTTTGAGTGCATAAATGTACTAGAAGGGATTTTTATGAATAGGGATCTCGCTTTGCCTCAACAACTCAGGAAAGACTTGCACTGAGAATTGATGGCATCATGAATAGCCTCAATTGCACCACACAATAGGATATGCATCTAAAAAGGTAGATTAAGATGTGCATGTGAAATGTTGAGCTTAATTGAAAGGGACAGTTTGGTAAATGAAATCCTAGCCGATATGCAAAGCCAAGTTCGACCCAGCTGGACTTTAGTCACAAATATATCAAGTCGTCCTTACGACCATATTTTGACTTGGAGTCAACATGCTCTTTGGTCTCTACCCCATTAGCCAACTGCGATGGATCCAAAACACTCCTAGGTATATCATTTTCAAAATATGATACATCCCGAAGCTAACACAAGGAAGCTCGAATGTAGTACCCACAAGGAGAATGACTATTCTCTAAGTTACATTCGATGCTCGCAACTATTTTGGAATGGTAAATAGACATGGTTTTACGCTTGACTTGTAAGAGGAGTAAACACAAGTTCTTGCTTTCTTGAAGGTAGGAGACCCTAGGGTGAACTTAGAGCCCCGATAGAGTTCTAAGATGGAAAACGCTAGACCAAGATCTTAAGATAGAAACCAAAGGATAGTAACCTTGAGAAGCCGTCATCTAAAACTATAGCGTAATTGCTTAACCCTATTACATAGAAGTGAGGTCAGAAAGAGGGTATTCTCTAACCCTGGAAGATGATGAAAAATGCTGTTAGGGCAAGAAAGACCCAAGAAGGGTAACACTAAGCATTTAAGACGAGGACTCCACCTTAGCAAATGTCATGAGCACTCACCTTCATTGATTGTTTGTGCCTGTAAATTTAAACTCAATATTTGCAAAAAGAATTTATGACTCAAACTTACAAAAGTAAATTTGAATAATGATTTGGGTTGAATTCAAGGAGGGCACACCAAGCTACCCCCAGCTGGCCGCCAACCCTAGCCAAGGGGGTTCCAAATAATCGTGATACGAACGTGGACCGAACCCACCACGAGAGGTCTCTCCATGGGTCAATTTGAATGTAGGAGGACGCTTGGATGCTGGGGGGGCTCTGGCTATAAATTCCCTACCTCCAAGTCCTACTCAAATGATCTACGTGACTCAAGATAGATTCTCGAGGCCCTATTACCAGTACAAGGGCAGAATCTTGGAGGAAATAAGATGCAACCTCACAGATTGTGGAATTTGTCCTTTTTGGATTATATTTCAGTCAAAAGGATAATATAAAAGTTCACTTCCAAAGAACTTCTCTGAACTATTTTTGTGTGAGTGCTATAAGTCACGTAAACAAACCCTACTTCCTAAAAGGCTTAATTAAGGAAGTTGTTTTTTTAAATGTCACACATAAATATGATAGGACCTATTTAGATAACTAAAGAATGCCATTGAGGGAAGTGGGTGGGCGGAACCCCTAACAGGTCCAGGGTGGTCCCAGACAACTGGGAGGCTACTCACAGGATTCTACTAACGTTCAACCTTTAGGAATCGTTAAGTTAGAACCCGACTCATGCCATTTTAGGAAACCGGAATGGGACTATGCCTAACAAGTAAAGAGGTTGAGCAACGCATCCCTCTCATTTCCCATTCTCTTTGAACCAAGTGCGGCATGGGTCTGCTTCGGCTTGGGTATCTCTGCATAAAGTAGAATGTCTAGGATCTGGTCCAAGATCCGACGCTAGAATGATGTTAGGAGACCTTGGCCTCTAGGAACCTAGATTTCAGGTCGATCCTAGTGGGTTCCGACCGTGAACGTTCCGTTGCGAAGCGAACTCGTGGAACCCTAGGCGACAAACCTCAGAACATTCCATGGGAGTGCCGACAGGCAGCGACGCTTAGATTCATTTCTTGATGGACCGCTAAAAACGTGCTTAGGCGGGCACATTACAGTTGGTATCAAAGCAAGCCAATGAATAAAAAATCTGAATATGAATAAATTGGGAAGGGAGAAGTGATGTTTTTCACTAGGAAAATAATTTTTTCTGTTATTCATTTGTGGATTGTTGCCACTTTCAAACTTACAAGGCATGGAGTAGGCTCCTCGTATTTCACATCATGTTCAAGATGGCCATGAACTCTTCAAGTTATCGCCGATGATCTGATATGATGGGGATCCTAGATCGACTCTACAACCCTTCACCATTGTATGTGGAAAGGCGTTGGACTTGGAGTGCGGGATACTGCTATATAGATGCCAACCGACTCACCTATCTTCAAAACAATCTGAAGAGGCTAAAATGGTTGGAGGATTTGAAGGTCATCAAGTTGTTCATCTTCCATGAGGCTCGTGTAAATTTGATACTACATATCGGATGCCGAAAAGTTGAACAAAATTGCTATATCTATGACGAGGTCATCAAAGTCTTGCCCACTGACAAAATTAAAGTAATGGGGTGAAGCGAACATCATGGCTATCAAAAACGGGGACTTCCCGAGCTTCCCATGACTTACTGCTTTCTGAAAATCCATTCTCCCAATCCATATTTCTATTCTATCCATGTAGTTGAATCCAATATGTATCTATTGGAATGATAATCATCCTAACCAATGTCTATCTATCCCCGAATAATTGTACTTAAATCTTATGCTTCTTTATGGATAAATAAGAATTTTGTGTTATTTGATTTGCCGCATAATAGCAATGAAAAATAATTTGTGCATTGTTTCAAGATGTGTAAAGATATGTAAATATTATCTTAACACAAAGGTTTTTAATGCAAAACCAGATAGAACCCCAACCGCAGAACCAGAGTCTTGTTTCCGCACTAAGCCCAGCAAAGGCACAAGAGAAGAAGTTTCTTCTCAAACAGATTGAACCACCAAAATTCGACAGGAAAGGGAAGTCTACTGAAGCTGATGTCGAAGTCTGGATTGAATCAATGGAGGATTACTTCAATGCAGCGGGAACAGCACCTGTGAACCATGCTATGATTGCCAAGCTCAAGCTTACTGGAAAAGCTAGGCTGTGGTGCAAGCAATGGTGTAAGGACCAATCAGTCTCTGAAAGCACAACAACTTAGGATAAGCTAAAGGAAGCCGTGCAGGGAAGATACATGCCACCTACATACAAAACTCAGAAGATGAATGAGTTCTTCAAATTGAAACATTTGGGCCTATCTTTGGAGGTGTACTACTCGAGATTTGTCTCCTTGCTGAAATACACTCCAACCATGATCATTCCCCAACAAGTTTCAAAGTCTTGTGATAGGCTAAACCCACCCTTGAACACTCGGTTGGAATCAATGCATCCTTCGGATTTGCAAGATGCGTTGATTGGGAAGGGCAAAAACTTCCAATATCTCCACTAAGGAAATCAACGAAGGAGAAGACCCATCCATGGAAGCTAAGATTGAGAGGGCATCCATTCATGCTGCTCTTCATAAAAAGGGCCCGAACTGCCAATTCTCAGTGATCCAAACACCATCAGATTACCAAGGTAAGAAATTCAAAACCCTAATTGACTATGGCAGCACTCATTCCTTCATTTCACCAGCTTGTGCAAGAAGGTTAGGAATAGCCACTGTACCTACCTTGCTTGTTGAATTAGCAAATGGGTGAGAAATCACTTGCACTAGACAAATTGCTAAGGTGGAATTCCTACTTGGAAATGAGTCCACATCCATTAAGTTCAAGGTAATGAATTTAGGAGTCCATGAATGTCTACTCGGGATGGTTTGGCTAGTCCCCAATGATGCTCACATTCATTGTGGGAAAGGAAAAGTCTCCTTCCGTAATCCTAAAGGCAAGCAGGTGACAACACAAGGAGAAGCAGATAAACCAAAAATCCAGCTAGCTAAGGCAACACAAATAGTTCAAGGGATAAGGAAAGGATTACTAGTCTAGCTGATCAAGCTAAATAACCCGGAATAGGTAGAGGACACCAATGAAGAACCATCATGGATAAAAGAGTATACGGATGTGTTCCCAGAAGATTTGACTGAATTACCACTACCTAGGGAAGTGGATCATGAGATTAAGCTAACACCAAGAGTTGCACCAATCGCAAAAAGGCCCTACAAGATGTCCATTCTAGAAGCTATTGAGTTAAAGGAACAACTCAAACAGATATTGGACCAAGGGTACATACGGCCTAGCAGTTCTCATTGGGGAGCTCCAGTATTGTTCCAAAAGAAGAAGGATGGTACACTTCACCTTTGCATCGATTATAGAGGCCTGAACCAAGTAACCATCAAGAATAAATATCCTATCCCAAGGATAGACAAGTTACTTGATCAATTGCAGGGAGCAAAAATATTCTCCAAGATCGATTTGAGGTTAGGATACTACCAGATCCACGTCAAAGAAGAAAATATTCCTAAGATGGCATTCAACACAAGATATGGTCATTTCAAATTCACAGTAATGTCTTTCAGATTGACTAATGTCCCTGCCACCTTTAACATGCTAATGCAGGGCATTTTTAGAACATATCTTGACAATTTTGTGCTTTTTTTCTTTGATGATACCTTGGTCTATTCCAAGGAAGAGGAGGATCATGAATCCCAAGTTCACATCGTCCTTGAGACCATGAGAACTCATAAGCTCTATGCTAAGAAGAAAAAGTGTGCCTTCCTCAAGAGACAGATTGAATACCTTGGATTTATTGTGTCAAATGAAGGAATCTCTATAGATCCTACTAAAGTCAAGGATGTCCAAGAGTGGCTTCCACCAACTATTGTTAAAGAGGTGAGTAGCTTTCTTGGATTAACAGGTTGGTACATGATCTTCATTAAGAACTATGCCCTAATTGCAGCATCCCTTACAAATTTGCTAAAGAAGTAGGTTGCCATAGTGTGGACGCCCACTGAAAAATCAAGTTTTGATCACCTCAATCATACCTTAGTGACAGCACCAATTCTAAAACACCATGACTTGAGCAAGGAATTTGAAGTTGTCACCGATGCTATTTCACTTGCACTAGGTTATGTACTGATGCAAGAAGGTCATCCTATAGCATATTCTTCGAGAAAGCTAAAAACCCATGAAACGAATTATGCTACCCATGACCTAGAGCTATCAGCACTTATTCATGCCCTCAAACTTGGCGACACTATATGCTTGGTAACAAATTCTCTTTGGTCACGGACCATAAGAGCATTAAATGGATCTTCACCTAGACCAACCTCAATATGAGGCAAAGTCGTTGGATTGAGTTTCTGCAAGAATATGACTTTGAAATTAGGTATTGGCCTGGCAAAGAGAATGTAGTTACTGATGCCTTAAATCGCAAAGCATTTCCAACTCTCGTATTATAGAGGAACCCTCGATGGCAAAATCTTTGGCAACCATGGTGTCAATGCCTAGCAACCCTATCCTTGAATAAACAAAGGAGGAAGCTAGCCATGACTTCTCTACTTTAGGACAAGATTGTCTACTTTAGGGCAAGATTGTGTATACCCTTAAGCAGGAAACTCAAAGTCAAGTTTCAAGAATTTTCTATCTCAATGAGGGACTTGTCTACTTTAGGACAAGATCGTGTATACCCTCAAGCAGGAAACTCAAACAGAGAATACTTTGAGAAGCACATGATTCCCTTTCTTAGGCCATCCCGGATATGTCAAGACCCTCAACACAGTCAAAAAAAATTACCATTGGGAAGGCTTAAGGGAGAGTGCTCAAATATGTCACGAAATGTTTGTCTTGCTAGTGCATTAAGGCAGAACATGTAAAAATGCATGGAAAGGTACAACCTCTTGACATTCCCCAAATGAAGTGGAAATTTATCAGCATGGACTTTGTTGTTGGATTACATTCAGAGTCCAAGGAGGATACAACTCAATTATGGTTATAGTAGACATGCTCACCAAGGTTGCACACCTCATTCGAGTCAAGACAAACTATAAAGCTTCAGACATTGCCAGATTATTCATCAAGGAGATATTCAGACTCCATGGGTTGCCTAGAAGGATCATTAGTGACTGTGATTCCCTCTTCACATCATATTTCTAGAGAGGGATATTCGAGGCCATTGGGACTCAACTCTGTTTCAGTACAGCTTATCACCCTCAAACTGATGACCAAACAGAAAGGGTCAACCAGGTCATTGAAGATATCCTTAGAGCATATTGCTGTCACGAACCCAGGAAATGGATCCAATATCTACCATTGGTAGAGTTCGCCTATAATGCTTTCTACCAACAAAGCATTCAAATGACACCTTCTCAAGTGTTGTATGGGCATGATTTCCGTACCCCATTGAACTTTTCATATCCTACCTTGAGGGTAGAAGCTTCCAAGAAGATGCTTGAGGAGATGGATGAGTAGATCAAGGCCATCATGCAAGACATTAGAGCCACCAACAAGGATAGGAAAAAAGCCTATGCAGATCTAAGTAGATAAGAGAGACTCTTCAAAGAAGGGGATCTGGTTTTTATTCAAGTATGACCCAAGAAGGGTTCCTTATCACTAGAAGAATTTACAAAACTGAGTCCAAGGTATTGCGGACCTTACAAGATCCTCAAATGCCTAGGGCCCAATGCCTACAAACTCCAACTCCCTAAGAACGTAAAGGTTCATAACATATTCCATTTTAGCCTACTAAAGAAATATGTATCCAATCCTAACCATGTACTCAATGATCAACAAGTTGTAGTGCCAAGCCAAGGAGTCCTTGAGCTCTGTCCAGATAGAATCCTAGACATTCGGGAAAAGAGGTTAAGGAGTAGAACCCTCAAAGAGTACCTCATCCAGTGGAAGGACTATCTAGAAGAAGATGCCACATGGATTAATGAGAGTACTCTCAACAAACAATACCCCCAATTCCTTTCGAGATGAGGACATCTTGATTCCTTAAGGGGGGGAATGATGTAATAGCCACCGCTGTAATAACGTCACCCCCCACCTTTCTTTCTTTTTTTTATAATAAACGAAATTATTTTTTTCATCGCCTCTCCCCCGATCGACGCCATCTGGTTGGCAAAGGGAGGGGGAGTTCAACTACACATCGACGAGGGCAGGGGGAGTTGAACCACAAGATGGAGAGGGAGTTGAACCGTGAAATGGAGGGGTAGTCGAACTACGAGATGGGGGAGGGAGTTGGACATATAGTCAAGATAGCTGAAGAAGATGACGAATACAAAGGGGGGAGGGGCACACGTGTGCCACCTCCAAACCCCCCACTATCACTCCTTCTCCTCCAGAAATTCTCGATTGCATGACGAAAAGGTCGTTCTGGTCACCTGAATGGAGGAAGAGAAAGGGGGCCTCGTGTCACACCCCCTCCCCATAATACCCTTCTCCCCCTCCCTATAAAAATCCCCCCCTCCTTCACAAGCGAGATAATCCTCTTTCTTTCTTCCCCCTTAATCATCACCATCCCTCCTTATAAATCATTTTCCCCCCTTTACTTTCAAGAGACCCGTTATTCTTCTCCCCCCCCCTTACCACCAAAATTGTGAGAAAGAGAAGGAGAGGGAGAGGTAGTGAAGGAGAGAATGAGAGATGTAACAGGAGAGGAAAGGGAAATCTATAGTAAAGAAGAGTAAGAGAGGGAGAGAAGTGGTTCAAGAATAACTCCCTTATTGGGCAAAGGCTCGAGTACCGCTTCTCCCTACTACAAGTCCCGTAGTCACTTCATCGACTGCCTCTAACTGACAAGGAGACCGCGAAAGTCAAGACAAGCACAGGAAAACTCCGGCACCAAGGAGTCCCTTGAAGGAAGTGAAGGTTGCTTTCCAACTTCAAAACGGCCCCAAAGCGTAAGCTCTCCCAAGTAACTGGAAAATCCGCGACTACAGAAGAAGGATCCAGCAAAGACACAAGCATCAATATGAACGGGTTATCAAGCATGAACGCTAACTCGACACTCCAAAACCAGGTACCGCTACCATTTCTAGAAAATTGAAATCAAATATTTAAGCATAAGAAACATTAGGAAAATTTCATACCTCGCATCGAGTAATTTGCATATTTTGAAAGGTAATTGAAAAGCATCGAATAATCATAAGTTGTGGAGAATAGATTAAGTATCTATAGTTACAACAGAAACAAGTCAAGTATTAGGATAGAACTTTTGCAGATGCGTCATAGATTTCTGAGGTACATAAATATTCCGTATAGATCAATTGCACTCTGTAGACCATCGTAGTGAATTAACTTGCATTTACAATGAATGCATGTACACTCGCATTTGAATAATTAGGTTATGCCATTTGAGTACATAAATGTACTAGAAGGGATTTTTATGAATAGGGATATCGCTTCCCCTCGACAACTCAGGAAAGACTTGCATTGAGAATTGCATGGCATCATGAATAGCCTCAATTGCATCACACAATAGGATATGCATCTAAAAAGGTAGATTAAGATGCGCATGTGAAATGTTGAGCTTAATTGAAAGGGACGGTTTGGTAAATGAAATCCTACCCTATAAGCGAAGCCAAGATTTAGTTCGACCCAGCTAAGACTTTAGTCACAAATATATCAAGTTGTCCTTACGACCATATTTTGACTTGGAGTCAACATGCTCTTTGGTCTCTACCCCACTAACCAACTGCAATGGATCCAAAACACTCCTAGGTACATCATTTTCAAAATATGTGCAGCCCCAAGAGAAACACCAAGGAAAAGGGGATTCTACTCCAAGAAAATCTATCTTATAACATCAACAAGCTTTTATTTCATTCTTTTGATGACCAAAACAAAGAAAACAGCAAATCTTCACGCAGCATCATAGTAGATATCTCCCACGGATTTGATAGAATCAACCATAATCTTCAACATCTTCATAAAATCCACCAATAGAACAAAGAACACAAAGGAATACACCACTTTGAATGGAAATCAATCACATAGTATTCATCTTCAATGTCTTCATAGTTCTCTCTCTCAATCTCTCATATACGATTACACTATTTTGATAGAATTGACTATCTTTGGCTCTCTCTCTCTCTCTCTCTCTCTCTCTCTCTCTCTCTCTCTCTCTCTCTCTCTCTCTCTCTCTCTCTCTCTCTCTCTCTCTCTCTCTCTCTATCAATAGTACATCATCTTCTCACTACAATACTCTATAATGACTCTCAATAATCCTTCTTAGGTCGTGGATGCACCTCCCAAGAGGTATGTCTGATGTGAAGAGGCATCAGAGCCACTACAGTGTCTCTTCATAGCTCACTACTGTCACTGTCACTCCAGTCTTCTCTTCAGTCTTCAGCAAGTGCTTCTTCCATTTGTTTTAGCTCTTTTGAACTTAGATTCATCCTTTCCAAAAGTTAGAAAACTTTTTCAAAGTAACACATACATTCTACAGAACACTTACAGAAGATCTACAGAACGATACAGTACAGGACCAGAGCAGATACAGAACAGATACAGAGCAGATACAGAGGCTCTACAGAAGGTTTACAAAGGGTTACAGAAGGTCATCAGAGAACATCAAATCCTCATAACTCATACTAAAACCATTCCAAACTACCAAAAACTATTCAATAAGCTTTCAAAAGATTTCAACCTTCATCAATCATCAATCCATGCTTCATATAGAAGAAAATCAGAACAAAACAAAAGCTATATAGAAGGTATACAGAACCTCAACAGAACTATCAGAACATCACAGAGCTTCATATCTCTACTAAAAATTATCATGAACTTCCAAAACATAATCAATATCATCCAAACACTCTCAAACACTTCCATTAACAACTATACATCACTCTAAATCCATCAGAAATCAATCATTCAGACCTCAAAAAACAAAAAAAATCAGTCACAAATTCAGTCTTTTTCCACTCTCAACATATCCCCACACTTAGAAAGGAAGCGTCCTCGCGACCTAAGGAAAAGAAGAATATAAGTTCACTAAAGAGCTCAATTTTGATCTTCTGTAGTATCTTCAATAATCTCTCCAAACCATGACCCCAACTTATCACCTATATCTTTAGAAAAAACTACTAAAGGAAAAATTCGTTATTCATTAACTCATCTGATAATCAATTGAAAGTCATAACAAATTTGTAAAGGATATAAGAGGTTCTTCTTCAATGTTTCATCGTAGGCTTGCCATCCACCATCAATAGTTTGAAAAGAGCTCTCGAACAAATTATTCAACCAGCACGAACTCATCACATATAAATTATTACAACACACACACAAACACTAACACAACCATCTGAATGACACCTCCAAAAATAGATATATATATCATTAAGAATCATCCAAAATACATTGCAAAGGCATCAATGAATGTGATCCCTTTTGAAGGCTTGGTGATTTCGAAAACGATCCATGGAGAAGGACTCATCCACAAATGTCTTTGGAGGATTTTGAAAGAACTGAAGGCAGCACATCCTTTCTAGCAAAACAAGATATCTGCTAGGTAGACATATGGTATGAAAATATAGGACATCCAACTGTTGGGAATCAATGTTCACATTGGCATTCATACAAAGCTTTGGAATGGCCTTTTGATTGTTATGGGAATGCCTATACATATATGCTAGATACTAAGCAAAATGAGTTGTCAATCTCACTGAAGGATCTAGAGATTATGAATATTGGTGAGCAAAATGGAGGTAATTCTGGTATGCTTGACTAGCAGTTATCCAATCCCATGGAATTAATGGCCAATTAATCTGTGGTCCTGTGAGAGAATCAGTCGAGCTCCATCCTCTTCTTCTCGAAATCTGCTGATCAAATCCTTCGTACCCACTAACCAACTGAGGGGGTTGAGAAATAGAAGTGGCAGGAGATGGAAGTGGAATAAGTAAAAGAGGATGAAGAGATGGGTAGGCAAAATCATAGAAGGAGGAATAAGCTAAAGAAGGAGTGGCTGAAAATTTGAGTGAATCAGCTAGGAAAGGTGTCAATTGATAAGCACGAAAAGTAGAAGGTATATGGATAGATGGAGAAGGGCATGGTGGAGAAGGGGAAAATACTCGATCTTCAATGAAAGAACAATATGTAAAGATAGGAATTTGAGGAAAACCCTGAGGATGGAAAAGGAGAGGTAAGATAGCTACTGAGTTGGATTGATAAAGGGAAAGATAAGTATCATAGCAATGGGCCATTTGTTGGTAGTACAATAGGCTAGGAATAGAGGGACCTAAAACAGATCGTCTCTGATAGGCATCAAAGAAGGATGAATCAAATGGATGATTCTTGGAAAGATAAGCTAGGAGATCCACCCTCAGTAGGTTAGTGCTTTGCACATAATTATAAGCTGTATTCTGATGTTGATTCAGGACCACGGAATCAATTATTGAATGCCATGGTGTCAGGGCAAGTAGCCACTTTAGAGAAATAACACTGGAACGTGTCATCTATCCTCAACTCCAAATAGTTGACATATAAGACAGCTTGCAAAACCACATCCCCCACATACCAAGCCAAATCTACATCATCTGGAATCAACAGATCACCTCTCGTAGATACATATAAGATAGCAACATGGTATCCGTCGTCTCACAGAAACTTCAAAGTCCATACAGACAACTTCTGTCAGCAAATCAGAAGACCAAGCTCCACTCCAACCATCCTCTGGAAGAGGAAGATCCATCGTTGAAAGCTTCATATAGAAGGCCAACTTCTGCAATTGATAGTGGACAAAGAAAGAATGGTCCGGAGGAATATACTCCTAAAAGTGCTCAAATGTAGACCATAACAAATCCATCCTGGACTGCAACCTTTTCCACTTTATCTTGAAACAACGGACATAATGTGGCCTGCCTCTGAAGAACTGCCAAGTCCTACTGAGATATAGAAGGAATCATAAGAACATTGGGGCTTGGAAGAATGGACCGTGACTGTGCCAGTTGGTCTTGCAACTACTTAATCTGGCAAGCTTGTGATTCCATTGTATTATGAGCAGTCTACAAAGCTGACAATTTTGCATCTAAAAGAGTCTGAAACTCTTGAGCTTCTTTGGACATTCTCTCTTTCTCTTCCAAAACTCTAGTGACCTTTGACTGAGCTTCTATTAACTGAATTTTCAAAGAAGATATTTCTTCTCTCTGGGTCTCAATCATTTGGGTCTGCTGCTCCATCTACTTAAACAAATCGGCAAGAGTGTCTTTAGTAGAGGCTAACTCTGAGGTTGCCTTATGCAACTGGTCTTTGGACTGCATCAATTCTTCATAGAAAGAAGCATATAACTGTTAAACACAAGCTGTCACTGAGAGTTCAATAGAACTCTGGATGTCATTACAAAGGAATGGAATAGCATCTCCTAACACTAAACTATTCAGTGAAGGGACTAATATTTCCAAAGAACCCTCTCAATGTGCCCTGAATAAATTGTTACATGTAAGGTAGGCAGGGAGGTCACTTCCAAAGGTAGTAGGAACTGTTACTGAAGGAATGACTGAGGGAGTTTTATTTGCCACACGCTTCAAGCGCTTCCGCTGAATGACCAATGGAGGGGAATCAAGATCCTCTATGTCAATAGGTTCTGACTTTTCTGAAGGTGGAGGGGGAGGAACTGAATCAAATGGAGGAGGTGGTAGCACACCCTTCTTAAGGCCTGAGTATGTAAAAAAAGCATATAAGTATGAACCATAAGTGACATTTGTGACATTCCCTCTAGTCACTTTGACAAAATGTTGGTCCATCTTCGTAAGCAGGTAAGTACTCCAATCAATAGCCACCCCTTTTAACACCATCCTGGAAGATGTGAAGAGTTCCTTGGACAAATAATGAGATGGTGTTTTGGCAAGCATAAACCTGTCTTGGAGGAACTGGCAGACTAACTTCCAAAGAGGATTAGTGATCATGGAAAAAGACACTCCTGAAGTATTAATCACTTTCTTGACATCTAGAACCTCTTTGGTCTACTTTTGTAACAGCTTGAGAATCTCATCATTGGAGAATAATTGTCTAGCTATAACAAAGGGTTCTCCTTTGTAGGGAAGAGACAAAGCCTTCCCTAACCCTCTAGGTGTCAATACCATGGAAACACCACGAACCAGGCCCGATTTCTTACTGTATGATGCAAGAAACTCATCACACAGGGATGGATTGTCGAGAATCAATAGGAGTGAAACAGCCACGAAAGTTGCAAGTCTTGCTTTCGCTATAGGCTCAAAAGCCAGTAGGGAAGAATAATCCCTACTGATTAGCGAGATATACTAAATAGGAGGAGGAGCGTGAGGTGTCATTCAGATGGAATACACACACACCACAAACACAGACAATCTCACAAAGAATGCCTGCAAAACAACAAAATAGCTATCAAAAAGAAATTGATCAAAAGAAGTACACACATAGACGTAACTAACCAATTTACCACCCCAAACAACCCACATCCTAGAAAAAATTTGGCATGACCTCTACACATATGCGATCGAAAAATTCATGCGATGCAACAAACAGGCACCCAAGACCCTGTATCAGGCAAAAAAGAAGAAAAAACTACAAACCGTATCCATAATCGTATCACATAAGCAAACCATAATACCATAAAAACCTAATCAAGACCTAGCCATAACTTTGACCAACAATTTCATCTAAGAGGACTTTACGTGCCCATCCCACGAAGTGTGTTTATTAAAAAGGGGGGAGGAAAAGTGCAGTGAGGGGAAATGATTTAATGAATGGTTCATTTTAAGAAATTATTAACAATGGGTGAAATTTTATTAGGTTATAAACCTTAATAAAAAAACAGTGGTTCCTTCTTAAAATTTTAATTACAATTTATTAGGGTGAAACGGTGCTTCAACGAAACCCGAACTTCGATACCCAGATTGGGGTCTCTAAATGCAAATTCATTAATTAAAAATTAATGGTGATGTGGAGCGCTTTTTTGCCAGCATGTGCTTTTTTGTGATGGCTGGTTCAATTTTTATTAAAAATTAAAGTGTCTCTGAAGTGCACGTAGGATGTGCAAAGTGAACGGCTGGTTAATTTTTAATTATTAGAAACATCGTGTGTTTAGCGCGAGCGCGCATGAAAAAGTGGGTGAATATAGTTCATTTTAAGAATTAACTGTGGTTAAGGGATGACCAAAACAAATAAAGCTCGAAAAATAAATATCTGGTAGGGGTGTGTATGCAAAAAAGTGAAGGCGCACTGAGTAGTCTCAAATGCAAGGAATCCAGTCAAAAAGCAAAAACCACTGATGACTGGAAAAAATAAAGCACCTTAGTGTTTTGTTTTATTTTTATTTTTTTACTTGTTATTGTTATTATTTTTTTAATGGTAATTTAGGTGTGTTTGTATTATGTATATTGTTTGGTTTTGTTTTTTTTCTTTCTTTCTTTCTTTTTTTATTTTTTTACATGATTAAAATAAAATATAGGATGCATGAGTATAAGGGTGGAATTTCAGCAATCCAACCAGTGTCAACAATATGTTTGAATTTTTCCATGATTGTTCGGCCGATTTTTGGAATTTAAAATGAATTTTCATGAGGTGAAGTATTAAATTTAGGGTTTTGGCTTCAAATAATACTTTGGCCATTTATGGAAGCATTTCCAATTGAGAAATTATTGGCAAAATGGATAAGGGGATTTGTGAAATTTTTTGAAATTTTTTGGAAATATTTTTGAATTTTTACCATTTTTCAATGAATTTTACTCATTTTTCATCAATTTTTGAAAGATTTTTGAATTTTTGAATTTTTTGCAATTTATTTTCTTGAATTCCCACTTTAGAAAATAGTGCAAATGATTTCAGCAATGTTGGAAACCTTTTAGGAATTTTTTTGTAATTTTTTTGGATTTTAAATGAATTTTAATGAATTTTTTATTTTTTGGTGTTTTATGTTTATTTTTATGTGTGTTTATTTTTTTTAATGTGATTTTCGGGTTTTGAAATTAAAAGGCGGTACCCGAGCTGCGTGTGAACAGCGGAGGATGACTGCATGTGAACGGCTGACTCCAACACCCCACTGCATGGACAAATCGAAGGCGTGTCCTCGCGCGTGAACGCTCACTAGCCACACCCGTACACACACGCACACCGAAAACGGCCGCACGGCATGGGAACAAGGGAGGGAGAGGGGAGGGTGGCTGCGGGTGGAGAGGGGTGTGGGTGGGAAGGGGGGCTAGGGGAAGGGTGTGGCTGGGAAGGGGGGGGGGAGAGGGGGGGTAAATCTGGAGGGGGGTAAAATTAGGTTTTGGGGGGGGGGGGGGGGGGGGGGCGGGTAATTTGGTGGGGGGGTACCCAAAAAGGAGCGGGCGGGCAGGGGGGAGGCCCACAGGGAGGGCGGGTGGCAGGAGGGTGGACAAGGCCATGAAGGTGGGGAGGGTGGACAGGGCCATGAAGGTGGGGAGGAGGAGGGCGGTAGGAGGAGGTGGCGGGGGCGAGGGCGGGGGCGGGAGTAAGTGGTGGAGGAGAGGGAGGAGGGGAGGTGCAAGCAGTGCGGGCAGCAGGAGGGTGGAGGAGGGCACGGTGGTGGAGGAGAAGGAGGAGGGGAGGTGCGCGAGAGAGGGTGGAGGAGGGCGAAAGAGGCAAGGAGGCGTCGGTTGGGGCCGGGGGACTACGCAAAGAAGAGTGAGGAGCTGCTGAACTACGTGGCGATGCTGGAGGCGACGCCTGGGGCGGCCGAGGGAGAGGGAGTAGACGGAGGGTGCAGGTGAGGAGGGAGGCGTCGGCAGGCAGGGGCTATGGAGCTTGGAGGGAGGCGAGGAGGGAGTCATCACTAGGGCTCCACCCATGAGGGAAGCGAGAAAGGAGCTAGCGCGAGGAGCTAGCGCGGGAGGTGTGGAGCCAGGTGGAAGGTGAGGCAACGACGAGGAGGGGGAGAAGACGAACAGGTAAGGCGGTTCGTGTGTGTTGGGTTTTTTTTAAAAATGTGTGTTTGTTTTTCGTGTTGTTTTGCCTTTTTTTTGTTTTTTTTTCCTTGTTATGTTTGTTGTTTGTGAATTTCGAGTGTTTCGTGTTGGTTTTTTTTTTAAATAATGTTTGTTGGGTGTTTTTTGCTTTTTTTTAAATGGTGGTTTTTTTGTGATTATTTTTAAAATGTTTGGTTTGCTGATTTTTTTTTCTTTTTTTAAATGTTTATCTTTTTTGGTTTTGGTTTTTTTTGTTGTTGATTTGTTTGTTTGTTTGTTTTTTAAGAACAAAAAATTGTTATGATGGGTAAAAAGAAGCACAACCCTGTCTCGCGCGCAGCTGCGAGGCAAGGGTAAAAAAAATTGCATCGGCTGGATCAGACGGGGTGGGGACAGCGACACGCGAGGCACTGAGGTCACGAGAGCATCCTGAAGCACGTAAACCCAAAAACAAGCGCGTTTACACACGACACGAGAAACACGATCACACGACAAAAAGAAAGAAAAATTAATAAAACTCAAACCGTACGTCGAATCGAAAAATTGCAATTCGGACCTGCTGGACCGAATTTAGATTTTTTCAATGCCAAAAGACACTTGATGACAAAGTTCAAGGTGTATAATAACACCATTAGTGCATAAAAGCATTCTAGGCAAGCTTAGTTTTGCTTGTGGATGGAGACTTGATGAAGATCTCATGCCAATGCTTATTTCTAAAAGAAGGATGTCCAACGATGCTTGTACATATCCGAAGACTTGCCTATATTGTGGAATATCTAGCTTAATACAAAAATGCACATGTAAGACAATATAAGCACTATTATATGAAGCTTTAAGAGCTTCCATGGCTACCATTGTATCTCAGTTATCCATAATAGCAATGGGATGTTTTCTATCCACAAAAACATTGTTGCAATTTGAATTCCTTATACTTCTTTTTTGTTTTGCTCCTTCCTTCAGGGGTATTGACACTTTCTTTTTTCTTAAGATAAAAGTAGAAGGTTCCATTCTCCCTACAATGATCCACCAATTGATCTATGTTGAATGAATTTGGATTGGTTATCTATGCACTTATAGATTAACTTGGAGATGAAATCCATGTTAATGATGATCCCTATAACACAATCATCAAAGATTTATATGATACTTAGCATCTAGTGTGGGCCAATAATTTTAGAAATAATATACCTTAGAAGTATGTGTAAAAGTATGATCCTGTGGCTAATAAATTGAACCCACTATTAATGAATACATCATATTGAAGTCAAGTAAAGGATCTTCATTATAAACACTTTACCATTGTTCATAATCATAGTGAAGTTTCTCAAAGAAGGATCCCCACATTGTATAAATCGTGTAGAAGTGCCTAGGAAGTTGTGAGGAGGGTGGTGGATGAGGCACTTTCTCACTATTGGATGCACTTTGAAATTCTACAATCGACTATTTTAGTTTGGCACATGGCAAAAGGATAGGCTTTGCATTTCAAATGCACATTTATAAAAGGTAAAATTTCAATGTAAATATCTGTAGCCTTCAAAAATGCAAGAAAACTGTGTGTATGTGTGTGTGTGTATGTGTGTTTTTTTTGTTTTTGTTTTTTTTTTTTTGCATTGGCTCTTTGATTCATTCAAAGCTCCACAATGGCCTATTCCTACCCTTCCTCCTCCTTCCTTGTTTCTAGGCTAATTTACAACTCCAAAGGCCCAATCATGTCTCTATCAACCCCTCCTCCTCCTCCTCCTCCTCCTCCTCCTCCTCTCCCTTTGCATTTATTTCCTATTTTTCTTGTGTCCTCTTGTTTTAGAGGGACAGAAGCTCAACTGAGGAGCTTGAAGATGCAATGAGCTCCATATTTACCTATATATGCTCTCATAGGTATTCTTGGGCAACAAGCTGATGGGTTGCATGCTTGTCAAACTTACTAGCCTAGGTAACATGGATATTGGCTCGGATAGCCACAACAACCTACTGCCAATGGGCGTCATCTACAACTAACAAGCATGTACTAATTCTTTGGCATCATCTACAAGCATTGAGCATGTACTAGTTGGATTTGAACACAATTAGCTTAGCGAGGGCATCTTTGAGGTGCTTGATGCCTCATCAACTTCAAGACTCTTTCAACTTATAAACTTTTGAGGTGTAGAGTGCCTATAGTTCCATGGCATGCTTGATGATGAGTGCACATGCCCTTCAAGAATGCAGAATGCATGGCCTTGAAGTGTGCCCTTGCCCCCCCAACCCAAACTCTCCAACATGGCTCCAACTCCATCTTCTCCTCCTTGCCATCTATGTATGCATATAAGATCGGCATGTGTATGTATAGTATACATATGCAAATCTTCAAAACAAAATGTCTACTAGGTAAAGACTTATGTAGTTTTCTAAATTCAATTGAATAATGATTAAGAGCCCCCCTCCTGGCTCCCCCCCCCCGCCCCCGTAGTGCCCCACAACCCAAAAAAAGTGTGCATGTGTTGGCATGTGCAAATATGTGTGTAAACATTTATTTAGTTATTCTCATCAAATGAGAGTGTTTGAACACCCCAACATTGGATACTATTATGGATAGCACCTTAGTATTATAGTTTTTATTTAATCATCTAACTAATTTCTAGCCCTTGAAGGATTTTACCTTTTAAACTCATATATTATTAGGATTTCTCAAAGATGTAATAATCCTTATGCAAAGGCTCATGAATGTGTTACAAAATAGAGAGAGAGAGAGAGAGAGATGTATTTATGTCTTACAAAAGGCCAAATCAACCCATGAGATAAAAATGGATATATCTAGAATTCAAGGAAATGTCGTGTTTTTGAGTAGAATAAAGAAACCACGATTTAAAAAACATCTAGCTAGGAAACAACAAATAACTAAAAAAGTGCCATGGATTTAATACAACGTGGAACTAATATGGGGGCCAATATCATCTCAAGATATATCTCATTAGTCTATCTAGCATGGATAGGTTAAAGCATCGAGGTAGATAGTGGCTCAATTATGTCTTAGAATAGTTAGTGGAAGCACTCCTTGATTAATAGCACAAAAGACATCTGTGTATGTAGTGCTCCTTGGTCTTTGGTTCATGCTAGCAAATCTAACCCTCTAGAGCAAAGGGAATCTACTGCATAGCTACAACTGTTGTCAAGGGAATCTGCTACATATCTACAATTGTTGTCTACATAACTAGAGTAAGAAAGTGTGGAGCAAACCAATTGCACATTGTACTCCATGGGACAAGTGTGTGCCCATGTACCTTGGCTCGATCATAAAAGCATGTAGAAGATGCTTTTGGTAGAAAGCCACCTTTGCCTCCAAATTCTAGGTAGGTGCCAACCAAGTCCTGGTTGTATGTAGCTGAGAAATGTCCGTCCTAATTATCCTATTGAGCTCCTCTAAGCTAGGCTCTAAGAAAGGGGAATCCAAGCTATATAGTAGAGGTGGAAACTGATCCATATGTAGCCCATGTAGTTGTAACCATGCGTCTATCTTAGCATACCAACACTCAATGTTATGATGTAGTGCTAGTTGTCTAGATGACCCTAGAGAAAGTATAGAGTATCTTTTTCTTGGGCGGCTCCAAATCTTGTGCATAAAAATCGCTATCTAGAAAAGGGTGTTAGCTATGATAGGTAGTGCTCTTATCTCTACTCAAACTATCATATGTGGCAGTAAGGACTTATACCTAATCATCCATGAAGTCATCATTACCAGGGTCCTCTCCATCTACCCCCACCCATCATAAACCTCCCTTGCATGTAGGAGTGATTGCTTTGTTGTAGCTCTCCTCTTGCGACATAGGCTCGATGCCCAAATAGGAGCTCCATATAAGAGGGATGGTGTAACTAATGTGTTAAAGAACGAAATATTCTTCGTCTAGTGTTCTTGTAACACACACACACACACAAGGGGGGGGAGAGAGAGAGAGAGAGAGAGAGAGAGAGAGAGAGGAAGAGAGGGAATGCCTAATTATACTCAGGGGAGTGTATGTACTCATAAGTGGGCTTAAACAATTTACAATAAACACCTTCAAATAAGGCATCTAACTTTTAGGAGACAATAAGGAAAATCTTTCTAGCATGCAATACTACACCAATGATGTGTGTGTGTGTGTGTGTGTGTGTACATATTACATTGCTAACTCACCGGGGCCTTGTATGGTTGAGAATTTGAAGGCCCAATTGGTTTTTTTTTGGGGGGGGGGGGGGGGGTTGACATAGATCCACATCTCTTACATTAAAGATCTATACTTACTCTCTATTCCTCACATCCTTTGTTCCTATTTCCATAATATATGTAGCATCTCTTACTCTCCATTTTGTGGGTTTCCTCTCTCTTCTTGTTTTCTTCTCATCATCTCTCTATTGGTTCATATCTTTCTCTCTCACTATTAGAGGAGGCTATGAGGAGTATAGGTTGGGGAGGAAGAGAGTCTCTCCCTCTCACTCTTTGTGGAGGCTAAGGGGGTGTAGAGTTTGGGGAACTCTCTCTCTCTCTCTCTCTCTCTCTCTCACACAATCACACACACACACACACACACACACACACACACACACACACACACACACACACAAAATTCGGGAGTAGAAGAGCCTCTCAGACAACACTTTTTACCTCTCTTATTAATCCATCATATCAACAAAGTATTCCTTGCTGTTGATTTTGTTGTGGTCTACAGAAGCTCCTACACTTCTCAAAAGCCTAGAAGAAAACGAAAGGCCATTGATGTAGTTATTTATAATAATGCACCTTCACAACCAGGTTTGTACTCATTGCTTCTATGAAACCTCCAACTCATTGCCATATTCTCTCTCTCTCTCTCTCTCCAACCAACCTTGCACTTATAAATGGGATATTCAAAAACTAAATGCCATTGTTGCTTCTACTCGTGCTATCCCCCCTTCCATATTTTAATTGATTTTACACACGATGAAAGTTAAATAGAAGATGAGGGTAGACTATCTACCCTCATCTTTTATTAAAACTATCATATTTGACCTAAGACTTGAATTGACTAATTGAGAGAGATAACTATATAAGATCCTCATCTTTTGTCAACTTTCAAACCCTCATCTTCCAATCAAGGCAATACATGAGGATGTGTAGACACCCCCCCCAACAAACCCCTTCTTTGTCCCTGTGGTTATCTTTCTCTCTCCCCAGTTTTCTTGGCAATCCTTTTGTTCGCACTAGTAATTAGCAACAAATCAAAGAATTCTAATTGTTGCACATCACATGGCATCGATAGTCAACAATGCATTTGGGACTTCCAATCTGTGGTGCTATACACCATATCACATGTAGTGGCATTAATGGGCACAACATCAGCTAGCTATTACATTGGAGAATCCTATTGCTCGTTGCATGATGTAACCAATTGGTGGTGGTGCAACATTGGATAATCCTTGCTAGGTTTTCACCTCTAATACCAAAGCCTTTTGGTGTCACCAAGAACAATCCAAGATGCATGCCATCATTATTGCCATGCTTCTAATACTAGAGGGACATATGGGTGTGGTAGACCTCCGCTTTGGGAAACCCTAGATGCCTCCACTTTATATATATATCCTTCTCAAAGTGCACGCACACACACACACAGACCTATGCCCTACACATGAGAGAGAGGGGGAGGAGGGAGAAGGAATTTAATTAAAAAGGGGAAGAGGAAGAGAAAGGGAAAGATTATACGTGAGAGAGAGGGAGGAGTTTTTAATTTGAGAGAGAGAGAGAGAGAGAGAGAGAGAGAGAGAGAGAGAGAGAGAGAGAGAGAGAGAGAGAGAGAGAGAGAGAGAGAGAGAGAGAGAGAGAGAGAGAGAGAGAGAGAGAGAGAGAGAGAGAGAGAGAGAGAGAGAGAAGGGGGGGAAGAAAAAATGAGAGATTACACGTGAGAGAGAGGGGAAGGGGAGGGGAGGGGGTTTTAATTGAAAAAGGGAGGTTTGAAGAAGGGGGTAGGTTTGGAAAGCCCGTTGGAGGTTCGGGGCTTTTCGAACCTATAGCCAAAATAATATAGTGGTAAGATTTTGAATGAAGACTAGTGTACGCCTAAGAAACATATGAACAATTTGCAGACCAAGTGTTTAGGTACATTGGTGTTATTTGTGTTGATTTCTACCACAATTGAACATAACAGTTTTGACCAATTAGTACAATACTATTGCTTCACGAGGGAAGGGCACTCTCCCCCTTGATTATGAATTCTTGGAGAGTACCGTGCCAACTCTCCACCATGTTAGCATAGTTTTATGTTCCTTGTTTGCTAAGTGCTTGTGCCTAGTCTCCTTGCTATACATACATCTTTCTTGTTGTTTGTATATTGTCTTCTTTAACATTTGTATGTTTATGGCTTTTTTGTGTGAGGTATTATGGACCTCGACCGTGTCTCTTGTTGATGTGCTCAACCATGACATGATTCTTCAATCAATGTAGAGTAAGTTTGCATTCCCATTTCTCTTACTCCAATTATGAATAACTACTTCTAGATTTCTTACAAGACAATATAAAAACACAATGCAAACCGAATCATATTGTTAGTATTATAAGCTAATGACATTTGTGAGACGAATGATTGATTTTTCCTTTAAAATTATATTGTCAAACAAGTATAAACCACTTTAGATATGAATGAAGATGATCAATTTCTACCTATTCGCATATACTAACATAGTGATATCTCCCATGTAGCTCATCTCAATACTAGAATGGAATCAACAAAGTATAAATTGCTTTAGATAGGCATGAACATGATAAACTTCCACCTATTCTCATGTGTTAACATTGCGATATCTCCCATATAACTCATACGGGTACTAAAATGGATCCAATGAAGTAGGATGAAAGAATTAGATTATGCTAATAGATTGGGTTAGATGCACATGTCTACCCAGTTTGATATCTAAAGACTTTCTACATGGGTTGGATGCACATATATCCCGGTGCCGCCTAGCCACCTCACGAATACCATTATCCATACATTCGTAAACCTGAGTTCCGGTGCTGGGGTCTGGATAACCCAATCAATCAGTCAAGCCATGGCAACGGCGCTCCAGCCCCATCATCATCATCATCATCAGCAAAACTCTGTGATGCACCCCTGCGCCTGCCTCCCGCTGCACCAACGAGCTCACTACAACACGGGCGATGGATCCGGAAGCGTTTCTTTCAAATCGCGTAAGAAAGGACTGACTGATGGTTGTGCAATAACATGTCTTTCATTGTCTTCTGCGTTGCTCTTGGTGGCGCGTACTGTTGTCATGCCGGTTAGTTTCAAAAGTTTCAGGAAAAATGTTCACTAGTGCGTGGTAGATTCTTATAAGTTTGGATGGCTGCCGTTCAATTTTTTGAGGAATACGTTAAACACACAGGGATTGAAACAATGACTGTAAATAAACACGCCTTCCGGTAAATACTGCAAAATCTTGGACAACGTATGAAGATGCTGCATTTTACCTTCATCAATTTTAGGCTTCTCAAGCATGCATATGCAGACTTAAACCAGTAAAGAACCAAGATGACTTTAATAAAACCTCGTAAGATTTCATTTCATCTTTCACATTGTTTTCAAATGGATCTTTGAGTCATTTGATTTCTGTCTGCGAGAGAAGATTCCTGTGGTTTGAGACGAGAGGCTAGTTGGTGCAGTCACAACCAATGGCTTGCAGAAAAGGTTTTCGGTAAACAGAGGCCATGAGCCAGCGGTTGACAATTAGTTTTCTTAATGGTCGTGCCATTCTGTTTCTCACAGCGTGTATGAGGGACGAATGATGGTCATCCTTGAGGGACGTGTGGAGCTCCATGAATATAATATGTGAAATACAACGAACTCAAGAAAGAACGGGTTTTGGTTTGGTCTTGTAGTAGAGGCCACTCAAACTGACTTCACCTTGGTCATATTGGTTTTCCCCTCTTGCGACTGATAGTTGGTCCATCTACCTTCTTTGGGAGAGCCCTCCCTCATGTCTTAAGTACTCATGGAGGAGAGTACATTCACCCATAGGCAATGGTTCCCTTCCTCCTCTATCATCAAGATATCATTAAGCTTCTAAATCCACTCTTCCTTTGTGGTTGTACAATGCTGAGTCAATGTAGATGTGGGTTTGAGAAAGGAGCTTCCCTCTTAACAACATATGAGGTCCATTGAATTTTCAATTGAAGTTGGCCAAGAGCTACCTTGAATGCCACAGCCAAGAGCTACCTTGAATGCCACATTGTCCCTACAATAACAAGAACTCGTTAGTTGGTACTATTCTTTTGTAAGACTCATTGTCCCATTACAAAACTCAACAAAAGAAGAGAGAACCCAAGAAAGGTAGAAGAGATCGTCAAATTTTTATTACAAAAGACCAATAGAGATTTGTGCAATTATTGGCTCCATGAGCTCAAGTTCTATCCAGCACTTCGAATCCATGAAGTTGCCTAACTGTTCTACTTGAGACAGCTCTTCACTCTGTCGTCTCAATCCACTCCAAATAGTCTTTACCTCAATCAAGCCATGAACTCAATGGCTCGCCTCAATCTTGTGCACACTGGGCAGACCTGCTCACTGCCTCTCACAAATTTGCACGAATAGGAGGAGGAGAAGATGTGCTTGCTGATCACTACACATTTCTTGACCTGACTTGTGAACAAGACTACTTCAAGTTTTCATACCCTCTAATAATGTAAAAATTGTGTGTGAAGTGGAAGAGCTTGTGTTTGGATGATTTTAAGCATGTAGTCTCTTTGCGGTGCTACTATAGCTTCAACTTATCTGTTGTGAGTTGGAGATGGTGTTTTAGTTCATCCAGGGCCTCAAACCTCAACACATTTTCCTCTGACTCTAGTGGGGGGCCCAAGTGGTAGACTCCTCACTTTTGAAGAGATCTAGAACTTTGTAAGAGGCTAGCAATTGCTTCCATCGTGGGGATGGCTACAATAAAAAGAAGATTGTTGCCTAAATTGAAAGCAAGGTATGGGTGGCTGATATAATCTTTGCATCTCTTGGCTTTCCACTTTCACTTTTTTCTCTATGTTGATTTCTTCCACTACTTTTATGACCTGTATCATTGTTATCGGCTATGTGTTTGGTAGAAAGGATGGCATGTTGCTTGAAGGTACCATCCGATATCATCCAACTACCTTTTATGTTTGATGTTGTCTCTTGCTGTGGCATAAAGAATAACAAGTTTGTCGACCAGTCCCAGTTAAGTACAAAGTCAGGTCTTTTTTTAGACATGCGAATCTGACCTTTTCTTGAAGGACAACCTTGAGGAGTACCTAGTCTAGTGTGTTTCACTACCAAGATTGGCACACAATTAAAAGTTGTGTAAAAGCGACTCATTGTGCTTTGCCACTTTTTATTCCTCACCCTCACCCTTTGATGCCAGCTCTTCTCCATCATCGTGCTACCTCACAACTTGTCGCTAGCATTCTCCCTCATCTCTCATCATCATTGTGATCATCATCATCACCTTCTGCTACTGTTAGGCTTCCACCCTGATGTCCTACCATCCACAGGTGCTATTGTCTGCACCTTGGCCTGCTCTCCCTGCCGTGTTTTCATTCCAACATCTTGATAGCGGCATTAGCCGATTCCCTCACCTCTAGCAGCTGTCACTAGGCTCACAGAGGGTGACACCTTAGGCCTCTCCCATGAGAAATAACGGTTGTTGGGGACAACTCCTTTGTCACAAGAATCAGAACTAACTTTACTATTGTCAACTAAATTTAAGTAATGAACTTAAAGTTGACGAATAAAATGGAAATGTTTTGGATGCATAGTTCTTGGTATGTGAGTTGTTGCATTGGGATTTAGGATTGAAGGCAAAGGACAAGAGCAGGTCACGGACAGGTCCTCTCTAGGACCTTGCAAGGCTGAATTTAGATTTCAGGCTGGATTTGACCAAATTTGAAAAATACAAATAAAGTATTTTTTGGGTCTGTTAATGGAGTTCAAAATTAGGCAGTAATGCAGTAAAATTAAATCTTGATGCATGCCATGACTTTGGTATCTCACAACACCCAATTCTCTCTCCTATTGCCTACATTATCTTCATTCTTTGCCACATTTTGACGCCCTCACTAACGCAGTGCAGCAGTGTGCAGGGGCTAACTATAGCAACCTTGTATTCAGCTTGGGATTAGTGCAGATTTTGTTCCTTCTTTCCTTGTGTTCACTTTGTCTCTCTCTTCCATTTTATCTCTATGTTCATAATTTGCTTCCTTTGTGCACTCTTGCATGGTATCATCACCAAAGGAGATGAGTGGAGATGGTAAAAAGAGGAGACTTCCCAAAGTGCTGCAAATTGCTCTAGATTGCAGTGTTCAGCCTGGCAACACATCCTACTGCTGGACTACCATCAAGCACAGCAGTCTGAGTGCTTGTGTCACCTTCTTCAGCCCTGAAGTCCCTTCTACAGCAGGCTGCCCTCAAAACACAGCTATCATAGTGGGCCTCTCATCTTTCTGGAGCCTAACACCCAAATGCAGCATTTTCTTGTGTTTTTAGCATGGTTTTTTGAAGGACATCCATGGTGGATTGGTATGATTGGCAAGAATGGTGGAACATTAGTATGATAGAGGCCATGAAGACCGAAGAAGTGACGACTGTGATTATGAGGATCAACATCACAATTGTTGAGATTGAGAGGATTGACGCAAAGCTCATCATGATTGTGAAGATTGAGATGATTGTTGCAAAGCTCATTATGATTGTGAAGATTGAGATGATTGTTGCAAAATGTGACAAGATTGTGATGTGGATCGAGGTACGGACCATGAGCAGCCTCCTTCGCACTAACCATCCCTTCAAGTTGCTACCATTGATGGCTCCAAGGGTTCTCGACTTTCTATTATGGCACCCTTTGTGTGGGTGCTTGTTCTTCCCTTCCTCCTCAAGAAGAAGAAGTCGGATGGCTCCAACTTTGCCTTGTGGTTATGCAAGGTGGAGTACATCCTAGATACCTTTGATTTATGGGAGTTCGTCCATCCCTTGTCCCATTGTGGATCCTTGCCTAAGATCTATACTTGATCAAACAACTCTTTTGGACTGACTCAACTCTAGGGCTTAGTCATTTCTCTTTGTGAGCTACCTCAACTCTATACATATTTGTGCCAGAAGGATTTGCTTTATGGTAGATAGCTTACTTCTCTACTAGATTTGGATCTTTGCACATCGCATGATCCTCAATATAAGATTTTGTCAATGCATCCCTAGGAAAGGTCTCGAAGGAGTATATGGCTATGAGGTCATCACATCTCTTGCCCCTTAAAAATGATTTATTCTACACAAGTCTCCTTAACTCTAGGGTTTGGGATACCGTCACGTGGGAAGATCAAGTGGTGTAGGGATAGCCAATTGGTGTTGTATGACTGGCACGTTTATAGGTACTAGATAGAAGCAAAAGAAGGAAGAGACCAAAGAAAGAGCAACAAAAGGAGGAAAAAAATTAAAATGTGCAAGGGTCATCCCAAGGGCTCTCATTGTGTGAAGATGACCCATCCAGAGGAGAGGGGTTGAAAGAAATACCCCCACCTTTGACCTGGTGCAAAGGATGAAGGGAAGGAGTCTAAGGCTAGATCAACCGCTAGATTGGAGTCAATATTTGTCCATCTCTATGAGATGGTTGACTTTGCACTCGTTGAAGATATGCTAGGGTTTGCATTGGGCAAACACAACATGTATGACGAAGACCGAAATATAAAGACTAAGACCGTGACAAGCAAAACTCAAACCCTAAATGCAAAATGCAAACGCAAAACTCAAAACTCAAAAACAGAGAGAAGAAACTTTGAAGTGAATGAATGCTGTAAATGAATGTAAGATTGTACACAATGCCTAAGGATAGAGCAATGGAGTGTTTGAGAGTGATGTTTATTGGAGATGAATCCCAAGTGTTGTGACCACCAGTTAGAGTCATAGAAGGCGAGGAAAACACCAAACGTTGATCACCTGAGAGTCAGGAGACTGAGGCAACAGTTATGGATGATGCCTGATGTGTGGGCGGCAACAATAGGAGAGTTGCTAGGAGGAGGAGGATGACTGTCAGCACCGCCTGGAGGAGAGAAGAGCCAAACGTAGGTTGGAGCCTGTCACTTGATGCAAAGGAAGGGCTGCCACCTATTGCCTAGGACTGTAGAGTCCAAATGCAAGCAGCAAGAAGGGACTGGTGATGACAAAGATGTTGAACGTAGCTGGAGGGAGAGCACCAACAACTGTGGAAGAAGGCTCCAGGACTTGGAGGTGTGGAAGGTGTGCTAGCCATTGCAAAGGTCGAACCACCTGTCATGAGGACATGTATTTTTGAAACCTCACTTAACATGTGGATTAATTTTTAATCACATGGTTAAGTAAATGTTGCACATGTGAGGTGTAACTGGGATTAGAGTAATTTGTAAATTTACGAGCTTGGGACTCCAAGAAATCATGGGATGTCAAAGGCAAAAGTTTCTATAAGTTATGTTGCATAGGCACTTGGTGGTATCTGGTGCCAGTTGTTGGCCTAGGTCATTCATTTGGCCATAAGTGTCGGTTGGTGACACTAGGGAAGTGGCATTTTGAAACTAGCCTTCCTCTTGGATAGGGCAGTAAATAACCTGATTAAGCACTATTTACAGTTATTAACAAATTTATAAAATTAAAATGCAAACTTTACCATATAAGCTTGGACATTGGACATCTTGTTGGCCCCAAAACTAGCGCTTCTTTTGGAATTTATTTAACTTAATTGAAGAAGAAGCTGATGTACGATGGGATTCTCCCAATCCCTTTCGGTATTCCAAGTCCCCTTGTTGCCCAAAATGACTAGCAAGTCTTCAATCTGATTTGTCCCTTGATTTGGGCAATCAATTGGCCTTCACCTGCTTTGATGGAGATGGAAAATGCCCCAAATTCAATGATTTGCTAGTCCCTCCACTTGAATAGGCTAAAAACAGCTTTAGCCTTGTTGAATCCAAGTCTTGGAGCTTCCAATTTTTTGCATGCTTCTCGAGGCTGTTGCTAAACCCTAATTTTTGCTGCAGATTAGGGTTTACAGCAGAGAAATTTGAAATTTCTCAGCCTTTGCTGATCTCAATGCTGTAATTTTCAGAGCAAGGTTGTAGAAAGGCTCGGGGATGAGAGAGTACTGAGGAGAGACAAAATTCAGACTTTCTTCGTGAAGAATTGAAGAAAATCTGTCATTTATTGCTTCTGCCCTGTCTCAATAGCTTGTAGATGCAAAGATCTGAAGAAAATCAGTCATTTACTATTGTTGCTCTGTCTCAACAGCCTGTAGATGTTGTCGCCTACTGTTGATTGGTCTTTTCTTGCCCTTGGCTGCCTCAAAAGATTCTCCAATGGCTGCAAATCAGACTAGTAGCATCTCCTCCCTCTCTCTTGCAGGCCGAATACACTAAAAATGCCTCTCTCTAGCCTTTAAAGACGTTTTTTAGTCTTACGTGGGTATTTTTGATAAAAGTGGCAGCCTTCCCAAATGGTTTTTCCAGCATTATCCATAATTAAGTATTAAGATCTTGGTGAGAGTAATGTTTTCTTTAAGCTTTATTTCCTATGACTTGCCACAGTATTCTTAATTCACATTCCCTTGATGGAGTCTCAAGAGCAACATGTTCTAGATTTTGGTTTGAAAAACTGAAATCTAACCTTCTTACTGGTTTGCCTTGGATCATGGATTTTACCTCCTCCACATGGCAAATGTGACGATGCTATTTGGTATTGTAGGGTTTAAACATTTATAGTATATACATATTTTTTCTTTTTTTTGGGACTTATCTATACATAGTCTAGATGGGTTTTTTATTTATATACAAGTGAAGGATGTGAGATTACCATATATTGTCACTCGTCCTTAGAGTATACCACTCATAAAAGTATGGATTTTGTTGAAAACATGCATAGCTATCAATAAGTTATGGCATCATTTTCAAGAATGATAGGTAGATGATTTCACTCATTATCACATCATGTTTGCCTATTCGCAACATGCAATTTCTCTTCTATAAAGATTTCGTTGAATAGAGGGTGTTATAGAAGTTATTAATGGCTTGTTCAAGGCTTGCTGGACATAGTGGTGACCTAGCAGCCATGCGTCTCCTGCATTCGTGGAAAGCAGCATAGGGATGCGATTCCCAACCAAGCTTCGAGGCGGTCTACTTCACCTATGGAGCTTGTATCTACGAATCTTTGTGGCCCAATGAGGGATGAGTCATTGAAGGGGAGCTCGTACTTCATGTTGATTGTAGATGACTACAGTAGGATGACGTGGGCCTCCTTCTTGGCACTGAAGTCAGAGGCTTCCTCCCACTTCAAGGATTGGCTTGTCTTCGAGGAAAACCGATTGGGTTGAAGATTGAAGACCTTGCGATCAGACAAGGGTGATGAATTTGTTTCTAACGAGTTTACTCGTTTTTGTGCAGATAGAGGCATTCACCAGGAGTTTGCTAATACCAATACTTCTAAAGAGAATGGCATTTTGAAACAGAAGAACCGAAGTGTGATCAAGATGGCATGTACCATGATGGAGCACCGATAGACACCTCAATTTCTGTGGGCTGAGGCAGTAGCTACGATAGTCCACATCCTAAATTGATCCCCCACTTCGGCCGTTGACAAGATGACACCTTTTGAGTCTTACTTTGGGACTAAGCGTGATGTCTTTTATTTCAGGATCTTTGGATGTGACGCCTTTGTGCATATTCTGAAGACACAACGTGACAAATTTAAGGCGGCTTCTCGACAACATGTATTTGTTGGCTACAACTTCCTGTCCCAAGGTTATCGCTTGTATGATTCCTTGAAGCGGGATGTCTACATGAGATGTGGGGTTTAGTTCCAACCACAGAGGGGGTTGAGGAGCACCCCGTACTTGGAGATCCAAGGGAGAGTTGGGCTCCCGAGACAGTTCCTTTGGAGCAAGAGCCTCTTGATGGAGATTCTTCTTTAGATTCCGAGTCTTCTCTTTCATTGGCCATCCCAGTGGAGATTTCGCTTGTGGATGTACTCGAGTCTTCCGTAGATGGAGAGTGAGGAGGAGAGATCCGGTCTCTTCCTCGTTGGGCCCGTGACACACTCCGTGATTCAGGGATCGAGGGGGTCCCTGAGGAGTGGGAATTGCAGGATGGACTGCGGAGGTCACGGAGGCACTAGACACATTTTATGGAGCTTGTTTGCTCTAACTATTGTTTGATGTCCGGTGTTATGTAGGATAGAGAGCCTACATGAGTGAAAGAGGCTTTCCAATCTGATCATTGGTAGAATATGATGGAAGCCGAGTTGGAGGCTATCGAGCGGAATGGCATGTGGTTCCTTGTGCATTGTCCCTCTCATAAGAAGGTGGTTGGTGTCAAATGGGTCTTTAAGACCAAGTATCATAGTGATGGCTCTTTGGACAAGCACAAGGCTCGCCTTGTTGCTAAAGGTTTTGCATAGCGCCCAGGTGTTGACTTCCATGATACTTTTTCCCCTACAGCTCGCATGGCGACTATTCGTGCTGTTCTTGCCTTGGTTGGTCATAGGAGATGGCCTGTTTTTCAGTTGGATGTGAAGTCGGCCTTCTTGAATGGTGATTTGAAGGTGGAGATCTATGTAGAGCAGCCTCGTGGCTTTGGTTCCTCAGAATGGAAGGTTTACAGGTTAAAGAAGGCCTTGTATGGCCTAAAGCAGGCTCCGCGTGCTTGGATTATGAAGATTGATTTGTTTCTTCAAGCCAAGTTTGGATATCGACGCTCTAGAGCGATCCGCAGCTTTATGTGCACACTTTCGAGGGTGGTCGTATGTTGTTTGTTTTGTATATTGATGACTTGATTGTTGGAGGTGATCATACCCAGAAGGTCGAAGAGATAAAGGCGGCCTTACATTAGAAGTTTGAGATGACAGATTTAGGACTTGTTCATTTCTTTTTGGGCCGCAAGATTTATCAGTCTGAGAGGGGGATTTTCATCTCTCAGCAGAGATATGTATAGGAGCTCTTGCCACTTGGTGACTTTTGAGATGGAGGATTGTCGGTCCATTTCTACTCCTATGGATCTGAATTGGAAGGCCACTTCACATGCATATTCTCCTTTGGCGGATGCTACCCGCTACTGTTGTCAGAGGGGTTTTTGTCAAAAGGTTGTATCCAGTGGGGATTAGAGATAGAAGGAAGTAGAGTAGGAGAATGAAAGAGAAGAAAAAGAATAGACAAGAGGTAAACACGATAAAGACAAAGCACAATGAATCAAATCAATATGTATTGACAGAACCTGAAATCCCTTGTCTGGCACTACTCAGAAGCAATCTCCAAGCATTAGATCTCCCGGAGCTCCCTCGTAGATCAAAAACGTGCATCAAACAAACAGCTTTTTCTATGCTGCTCGGAACCCAAATCTGATGGTTCCGTTGGCTCCGAAAGGGGGGTAAAACCCTAGGACGCCTGGTCAGGATTCCCCCCAGATCACTCCTTCTTCCTCCACTTCAAAGTGCCGTTTGCTGCTTGTCAAATGCGATTGCAACCTGCGCCATTTTGCCCATTTTTCTTTTTCAAGAAAAATCCAAAACTGGTTGAAAAAGCAACTTGCTTTTTGCATGCCACCCTAATCTAGAAGTTTCCCTAGCTTTTTAAGATATTTACAATGAAGAATATCCAAAATATAAAAAATAAGATAAAAGTGTAAAAAATCTAGTATTTTTGGATCATCCATGCCACAGACACTAGCACTAATGACTCAGATCACATTGACTCTCTAGATGAATAAGAAAGTCGGATGATGATGCACTCCAGAGTTTCTTACATAGTGTCCACGTAGTGGCACGACATTCATCCCCTTTGAATTTGCACATCCTCGGGTATGTGCCAAAATCCTAGTTGTCACCAGATTCTGAGTCCTCATCATCCTCTACAACCATATCCTTTGCTTCTTTATCTTCCATATCTTCTTGGCTAGCCCCTATATCATGGCCACTATTTTCTTCCAATTCTGGCAACTCATAGGTAGTGGATTCCTGTCTCTTGAATAATTTATTCTTTTCCCTGCTACCAGAAGTTTTATGGCTGTCCCATCCAGCTCATTTAATGCATAAGTAGCATTATCAAACACCTGTCTTACCACATAGGATCCAAACCATATTTTGGAAAATTTACGCATGGCATTATGGTGGTTGTCTAAACTGCTATCATAAACCAATACCCAATCCCCATCTGGTATGGTTCTTGGCCTCAATCTATGTCTTTTGTCAAACCGTTTCTTATTTTGTATCCTTTCTGCCCTTAACTTTGCGACTGTTGCCTCTATGTCTTTTGACTTTCTTTCCAACTATCTAATGTGTAAGGCCAACAACTCCTCTCGATTCAACTCCTCTTCCCAAGGTAGCATACTCCATGTGAGTGTCATCTCTTCTATCGGCATGATAGGTTTTTGAACATACATCAATTCAGCAGGCATATATCCTGTAACGGCACTATGAGTTGTTCTATTAGTCCACAAAGCATAAGGGAGCAATTGTGACCACTCTTTTACCTTCTCGCCACATGCTTTTGCCAATGCCTTCATGATAGGTAGATGATCTCTTTCACTTTTGCCATTTCCTTCAAGGTTATAAGCTGAAGTTAATCAAGCTTTATCCTTAACCATGCAAAGAAATCATGAGCTTCATCTGCATTTAGCTCACCCCTATTTGCTGTAATTTTTCTCACACAGCCATATCGACAAAAAATCTCTTCTAAGAGAAAAGTACACACTGCATTTGTTGTCTTAGTACGTAGAGCTCTCACTTCCACTTGATTAGTCAAGTCTTCATGAGCAAGTACAAGATATCTCATTTGCCAAAGACGTGTAGGCATCGTGACTAAATCCACCACCTACTTAAAATGAAGAGACAAGGGATATGCAGGCTACAATCCATCCCGATGTCTCACAGATGAATATATTTGACACGTCATACATGTTTTCACAAAGTAAGCAACATCCTTATACATACCCTATCACCAATATCTTTCTTTGATCTTTGCAAAAGTATCCCAAACATCTCTATGGCAAACCCACAAGCTTTCATGAAATTCTTGTATAATATTTACTTGTAAAGCTTTGCCACCCAAAACTCGCAATGGCATACCCTGTTTCTTTTTAGCATGTTTTCATAAGTATCCATCTTTTAAGAAAAACCTATAGGCTTTCCTCTTGATCTTCTTAAACTCCTCATCTAACCATTTGTCTCTCTTTGTTAATGTACTGAGGTATTGACCAATTTTGAGCCACTCTCCTGCATATTTGTCTTCTAGAAACACTTTTACACAAGATCCAAAACATCTAAAGTGTCTTCTCTTTGCTGTCCAAGCTTTTGTTAGTGTTGTAGCAACTTCTTGTATTGCTAAATTCACTCTCACAACATCATTTTCAGCGTCAAGAAAGTCATCTTCTTCCTTCTCATCCATCATCTTATCTTCATTCTCATAGCGTGCCTGAGATAACATGTGTGCCACTGGGTTATCTCTGTCAGAGTGCAACGGTGTGGAAGCGTAGGACTGAGAGAGAGAGAACGCAGAGGAGAGACTGTGGAAGATGAAGATCTGCTGTATAAAGTGTGCTGTATACAAAGATATGCAGATATATACACGGGCGCAGTGCGCTGGACTGCGTGTCTCCACCTCGACGATGCAACCTGCTGTTCATCTCGAAGTCCGCTGTAGTCTGCACGATCTCCTGTCTGAAATCTGCGAACAGAGACGGAATCTGCGCGAGCCTCCAGCCTGTAATCTGCGAGCAGAAGAATGTGGGAGACTGCTGGAAATCACAGCTATAAATAGCCAAGAACTGGGAGCCAAATAACTGCCTGCCGGCTGCATTAAATGCAGCCGACTGTACTGTACCAGGTCGGACTGCCACGTGGCAGTCCGACTGTACAGCTTGGCTACAGTCCGACCAGGCGACTGATCTCTAACACCCCCTCTTAGAGCCTGGGCGGGGCAGAAGCTTGAGGGATCTGGCATGTCTCCAAAGTAGAGCCTGGGGAAGCGCCTTCGTAAAGAAATCTGCAAGATTGTCCTCCGTCTTGCAGTACTCCACAGTGATGGTCTTATCCAGAAGCTTCTCTCTGATAAAGTGGTACTGGATCTCTATGTGCTTTGTCCGGGCATGAAAAACAGGATTCCGTGCCAAGGCAATGCAACTCTCATTGTCACATTGCAGCAAAGTAGGACGAGTCTGGGGGCAGCCAAGCTCCGCCAACAATCTCCGAAGTCACACAGCCTCACATGTGGTGGAAGACGCGGCCCGATACTCCGCCTCAGTAGACGAAAGGGCTACTGTGGGCTGCTTCTTGCTACTCCAGGAGATAACACCTGCACCCAAGGTAAAACAGTAACCTATAGTAGACTGCCTGTGGTGCACATCACCGGCCCAATCCTAGTCGCTCCAACCTGCAAGAACAAGATCTGAACCACCTGTGCCTGCTGGATAATGAATCCCTAAATCAGACGTCCCCCTCAAATACCGAAGTATCCTCTGGGCATCTTGCCAATGCACCGTCTGAGGTTCACTCATGAACCCTGCCAAAAGCCCAACAGCAAAACAAAGATCATCACGAGTGTTGAGGAGCCAAATCAATGATCCCATCAACTGACGATAGCGGGAAGCATCCGCCATGGGAGAAGCTGAATGGGAAGTGGCCTTCCAGTTCGGATCCATAGGAGTAGAAACGGTCCGACAATCCTCCATCGCAAAAGAAACCAAGAGCTCCTGTACATATCTCTGCTGAGAGATGAAAATCCCCCTCTGAGATTGATAAATCTCATGGCCCAAAAAGAAATGGAGTAGACCCAAGTCCGTCATCTCGAACGTCTGATGTAAAGCTGCCTTCGTCTCTTTGACCTTCTGTGCATGATCACCTGTGACAATCAAATCATCAACATACAACACAAAAAGCACACAACCAGCCTCGAAAGTGTGTACATAAAGCTGCGGATCGGCCTTGGAATGCCGATATCCCAACTGTGACTGAAGGAACGAATCAATCTTCTCGTTCCATGCACGCGGAGCCTGCTTGAGGCCATACAAGGCCTTCCTCAACCTGTAGACTCGCCCATTTGAAGATCCAAAGCCAGGAGGTTGCTCGACATAGATCTCCTCCTTCAAATCACCATTGAGGAAGGCCGACTTCACATCCAACTTGTAGACAGGCCATCTCCTATGGCCAGCCAAGGCAAGAACAGCGCGAATAGTCGCCATACGAGTAGTGGGGGCAAAAGTATCACGACAATCAATCCGTGGTCGTTGTGCAAAACCTTTAGCAACAAGGCGAGCCTTGTGCTTGTCCAAAGAACCATTGCTAATGTACTTGGTCTTGAAGACCCATTTGACGCCAATCACCTTCTTATTCGGGGGGCGAGGCACGAGTGACCAAGTGCCATTTCTCTCAATAGCCTCCAACTCGGCTTCCATAGCTTTCTTCCATGGTGCGGACTGTAAAGCCTTCTTCACGGAGGTGGGCTCTCGATCCTGCATAACATGGGTCATCAAACAATAGTTAGAGCAAACAAGCTCCGTAGAATGTGCCTGGTGCTGCCTTGACCGCCGCGGACCATCCTGCGGTCCCCACTCCTTTGGGACCCCCTCGATCCCTGAATCACGGAGTGTGTTACGGGCCCAACGAGGAGGAGGCCGGACCTCTCCTCGTCTCTCTCCATCAGCTGAAGACTCTGGGATGTCCACCGGTGGTAACTTCTCGGGGGTGACCGGTGGAACAGTAGACTCTGTATCAGAAACAGAATCGGAATCAAAAGGCGCGGGCTCCAAAGGAACTGTCGCGGGAGCCCAACTCTCCCTTGGATCTCCAAGAATGGGATGCTCCTCACCTGCTGCTATGGTCGGAACCTCCACAAATAGCACATCTCGACTGTGTACACATCCCGCTTGATGGGATTATACAAACGATAGCCTTGGGATTGGGAGCTGTAGCCAACAAACACCTGTCTTCGGGAAGCTGCTTCAAATTTATCACGATGAGCCTTGGGAATGTGAACATAGGCATCACACCCAAAAACCCTAAAATAAGAAACATCGGGCTTCGTCCCAAAGTAAGCCTCAAAAGGTGTCATCCCATCTACGGCCGAAGTGAGGGATCGGTTAAGGGTGTGAACTGCGTAGCCACAACCTCGGCCCACAGAAACTGAGGTGTCTATCGGTGCTCCATCATGGTGTGCGCCATCTTGATCACACTTCGGTTCTTCCGTTCAAGAATGCCATTTTCTTGAGGAGTGTTGGTATTAGCAAACTCCTGGTGAATACCTTTATCTGCACAAAAACGAGCAAACTCATTAGAAACAAATTCACTACCCTTGTCGGATCGCAAGGTCTTCAATCTTTGGCCTGATCGGTTCTCCTAAAAAAGAAGCCAATCCTTGAAGTGGGAGAAAGCTTCTGACTTCAACGCCAAGAAATAGGCCCATGTCATGCTGCTGTAGTCATCTACGATCAACATGAAGTACGAGCTCCCTCGCAAGGACTCGTTCCTCATAGGGCTACAAAGATCCGTAGATGCAAGCTCCACCGCCGCGAAGCTTTGTTGGGAATCGTATCCCTATGTTGTTTCCCACGAACGTAGGAGACGCATGGCTGCTGGCTCACCACTATGTCCGGCAACCCTCGAACAAGCTGTCCACGTGACGCCCTCCGAAGATAATCATAGTTGAGGTGACCAAACCGAGCATGCCATAGCTCTGACTGTGTCTGAGAGGTAAGAAGAAGAGTAGAGAGGGCGGTAGAAGACTTCAGTTTGTAGATGCCGTTCTCCTCATATCCTGATGAGAGAACCTTTCTTGACCCACGATCAAGGACTCGCACCGAATCACTGTCAAACTCCACCATAAGTCCAAGGGAACAAATCTTATGAACTGAGAGTAGATGATACCCTAAACCTGGTACATGCAAGACCTCTGAGGTATGGGTACCACCACTTCCATCTGGAATAAGCTGCATCTCACCCCGTCCTGCAATAGACACCGAAGAGCTATCTCCAATGAGAATCTGCCCACGCGAAGGTCGCAACTGGGCAACACCATCTGATGAAGGAGTCATGTGCCTGGAGGCACCACTGTCTACGATCCACTCTCGAGCCTGGGGAGCTGTCATCGCAGCATCAGAAGCATTCGGTGTAGAGTCCTCAATGACAGCTAGATGAAGAAACGCAGCTGATGAGGGTGTAGCCACCGCTCCAGAATCCTTCGTGTCCTTCTTTGTTGGTGTCCTTCTTGTCTTTGTCAGGGCAATCCTTTTTCCAATGGCCGGTCTTTCCACAAATATGGCATGTGGATTCTTTGTCCTTGTCCTTGTACTTCTTTGACTTGTTATCCCCCTTCTTTTTTTGGTCCTTCCCCTTCCTTTGAGAGGCTTGACCTGTCAGTGCCTCCGTCTTGGAAGCATTCTGTCCCTTCAGTTGTTCCTCTTGGTCCAAGACCATAGGAACCAACTCTTCCCAGCGAAGAGTGGACTCTTGCCCCGAAGCAATGAGGGCGGAGTAGAAAGCACCGAATCGTGGCGGCAACTGGGACAAGAGTGTGATCGCCATGTCTTCGGAGGAAATCGGCTTCCCCGCATTCTGAACCTGCATCTGAAGCTGTCTAAGCTTGTTGATGTGTTTCCGCAATGAAGAAGACTTGTTCACGGACAAGGTCCGCATCTGTACCTCCAAAGAAACCCGCTTCATAAGGGTCATCCGGTTATACATTTGATCAAGCTCCAGCCATATCTCCCGAGCCACCGTCAAGTGCTCGATGTGAGCTATCACGACTGTAGTACAAGACAGAAAAAGAAAGGAACGAATCCTGGCATTTAGTTTGTCCCAGTGAGACTGTGCCTTGGCCAACTCCGCACGAGCATCGGAAGAGAGTTTGGACTCATCTCTCACCGAGGGCCGGTCGATCTCCTCCTGTACAAGCTCCGCCAAATCGTATGACTCAAGGATGGCCAACATCATCACGCGCCAGATGCGGTAATTGTCGCCATCGAGCTTCTGATCTGCGGGGAGAGCCGGTAAGACAGGGCACCTTCCGGTCCATAATCGTCTGGAACTCCAAGTCAATCTCTGTAGACATCTTCACTTGTAATGCCTTCACAAACGCAAAAGCAGCCCCCTCTGACTGTGAAAACGCAGCCTGCTAGGGCTCTTCCGTGTCCCGAAACTTCTTCACCCGCCGGAGGCGATGAAAAAGCAAAACCTGCACTTGAAAGCTGAAAACTCAAACTTCCTCCTCGTCAAACAGCAGTAAACAGCAGCAAATCCACCACCTGGACTCCTTTCCCGCGCGCCCACGCTCGCTTCAGCCTTGTTCCGAGGCGCAGCTCTCCTGCTTGCCCTCAAATGCTGAAAACGCAGCCTTGTGTCGCGATAGAAACTCCTCTTCAGGTTGGTTCTTCACTCACTCAGCCCTTCTACATTGCTCTGATACCTTGTCAGAGTGCAGCGGTGCGGAAGCGTAGGACTGAGAGAGAGAGTACGCAGAGAGAGAGAAGAGAGAGAAAGAGACAGTGGAAGATGAAGATATGCAGTATAAAGTGTGCTGTATACAAAGATATGTAGATATATACACGGGCGCAGACTCTCATGAGGTTTGTTTGAGAACCTGCTCAAAACACCAACAGCAAAACTGATATCTGGTCTGGTGTTACACAAGTAGATCAGATTGCCGACCAACCTCCTATACCTCCCAATGTCTGCTAGTGCTGATGTATCCTCGACGGATAACTTTGCATTCACCTCCATAGGTGTAGCTATCTCCTTGCACTCGGTCATGCCAAATGCCTTCAAGATCTCCCATGCATACTTCTTCTGAGAGATGAAGATCTTTCCTGGCTCTTGCCAGACTTCAATCCCCAAACAATAGTGCAGCAAGCCCAAGTCTGTCATTTTAAACTCAAAACTCAAAACCTTTCGAGTTTGGTTGATCATATCTTCATAGTCACCTGTAATAAGAAGGTCGTCCACATATAGAACAATCACTACAGACTTTTTACCATCCCTGTAAACATACAAGTTAGCATCTGAGGCACATCTTTTGAAGTTTAGGATTAAAAAGAACTTATCTATCCGCTGGTGCCATGCTCTAGGGGCTTGTTTTAACCCATACAATGCCTTCTTCAGCTTACACACTTTGTTCTCTGAATGGGGGGCCTCAAACCTTGGTGGCTGAGCCACGTACACCTCCTCCTTGAGGTCACCATTTAAGAACGCTGACTTAACATCCATTTGGTACACTGGCCACTTCTTGTGGGCAGCCATTGCAAGTACCGTGTGAATAGTGGTCATTCTGGCAGTTGGGGCAAATGACTCTTGAAAATCAAACCCTTCAACTTGTGAAAATCCTTGGGCAACCAGTCTAGCTTTGTACTTTCTAAGGTACCATCAGCCTTGTACTTTACCTTCCAGATCCACTTGGTGCCAATAACCTTCCGCTTTGCTGGTCGATCCACTAGCTCCCAAGTGTCATTCTTCATTATGCTGTCATACTCCGCTTGCATAGCAGCCTTCCATGATGGATCTGCAAGTGCTTCTTCTAAGTCAGTTGGCTCCTTTACTTCTCTCATAATCTCAACCATCAAGGCCATATTGACTATGTGAGCAGAAGCCCGCCTTTGCTCCTCTATTCTCTGAGACCTCCTTGGTCCATCTGCCTTCTCCTCAACAGATGCAGGCATAGGATTATTGTGGTCATAGAGCTGCTTCACCCAGCGCGGCAATGGCTTTTTCGGTGGGGTGATGTCAGGTTGGTGAACTTTTTCCTCATCATCTGAAGATGATGCTTCCTCCTCCTTAAGGATAGGGATAGCTCTCGGGACAGGTTCATAGGGGACTACTTCTTCGCTTGATGATAAAGTGGAAGAACTTGCCTTCTCCTCCTCCACTGTATGCGGCTCCTCCTTGAACACCACATCATGGCTCACGATGATCTTCTTTGCCTCTAGGTCATATTTTGTAAGCCTTCTGCTCATCATTATAACCCAAGAAGATACATTTTCTGCTTTTTGGTTTTAACTTGTTTCTCTTCTCATCTGGAACATGTGCATAACATTCACATCCAAAAATTCTGAAATGTGAGACAGATGGTTTCTTACCAGTGTAAGCCTCATGAGGTGTTTTTCCCTTGAGAGCCTTTGTGTAGCTCTGATTTAGAATATAGACTGCAATATTAATAGCTTCAGCCCAAAAATGGTTAGGTAATCCCTTGCCCTTTAGCATGCATCTTACCATCTCCACAATGGTGCGATTCCTGCGTTCCACAACACCGTTCTGCTGAGGTGTGTGAGGCGTCGTCAATTGACGCTTGATCCCTTTGCTCTTGCAAAAGCCTTCAAACTCCTTTGAGTTGAACTCACCACCACCATCTGTTCTAAATTTCTTCACACTTTTCCCTGTTTCATTCTCAACAAGTTTTAGCCATTCTTTAAACTTACCAAAAGCTTGAGCCTTATCATGAAGGAAGTACACCCACATCTTCCTATTGTAGTCGTCGACAATCAACATAAAATAAGAAGATCTCCCAAGTCCTGTGTAGGCATCTTACCACACAAGTTAGCATGCACCAACTCTAGAGGAGCGTGTGCTCTATTCTTGCTTTCTTGTGGAAATGCCTTTCTCTGTTACTTGCCCATCATACAAGCTTCACTTGGTTCCTTCAATTTAGTTATTGTAGGTAGGTGAGCAACCATACCTTGCTTTTGCATCTCCTTCAATACTGCAAATCCGATGTGTCCAAACCTTTCATGCCAAAGCTTACTCGTGCCCACTCCAACGGTGGCTGTAAGAGCACTTAGCTCATACAGGTTGTTCCTTCTTTCTCCTTTGCCAACAATTGTGCCAGCACTATCAAGAATTTCTGCACCTGTCTTCTTGAACCTCACTTCATGACCAAGATCAGTTATGGCAGCAACTGATAAGAGATTTCTCCTGATTTCGGGAACATACAACACATTTGAAAGCTTTTTGACTTCACCATTTGCAGCAACAAAAGAAATAGTACCTGTGCCCGCAGCAGGGCATTTAGCATCATTTCCAACCGTCACAATGATGGATTCTTGTAGAGGCTGCATAGAACTGTATAGACCTTTCTTGTTGGTCATGTGACGGGAGGCTCCACTATCCAACACCCATGAGTCAGTGGTAGATTCTTCTTGCGCCGAGGAGCACACTTCCTCAATGGTCGCTATGAATAATTCCAGCTCTGCTTCAGCCGTATTGGTTGTCTCTTTTCCTTTACTTTTAAGGGTACCATTCTTTTCATTTGCCTTCTTGACACGACAATCTGCAATTGCATGTCCTTTCTTCTTGCAGTAGAAGCACTCTCCTTGAAACTTCTTCTTTCTGCCCTTCTTCTTTTTGTCACCATCATTTTTGGTGGAGGAACGACCTTTGCCTTTTGCATTGGCAGAGAATGCAGCATCTCCATTGTTGCTTCCTTCTCGGGCTTTCAGCCTCAACTCCTCCTCCATTAATAATGCACAAAACTCCTCAAAAGTCAAAGCTTGAGGTCTCACCTAAGTATTAAGGGCAGTTACTAGTCCATTAAACTTTTGTGGACAAATCCGAAGACACCTCTGAGCTAGCTCTTCGCTAGTCTTTTGTATCCCAGCGCCAGCCATCTGGTCGCGCAGATTCTTAATCCGAGTGATGAATGCTTCAACCGTCTCTCCTTCAGCAAACTTCTCCGTTGCTAGTTGGTTCTCCAAGTTTTGAATCCTTGTTTGGTTTCGTGTTTTATACTGACTCCTTAGTACATTCCAAGCCTCTGACGCTTTGGTTGTATGCTGAATCAAAGTCAGAACATTGTCAGAACAGCTTGTAACTAAGGCACACAATGCATTTGCATTCCTTCGTTTCCAAGCTCGTAGAAGATCTGCATTCGGAGGAATCATCACACTAGGATTTGATGGATCGGGGGTAGGCTGTGGTTCTACGTCAGTCCCCAGCACAGTCTCCAGAAGCTCATAAGAATCAAGGATAGTTGTAATTTTGAACTTCCACAAGGTGTAGTTTGTACCATCTAACTTGCCTTCGCTGAAGGTTGGTGGACGAATCCTCAGTGTTTGAATAGCCGGTACAGCAACACCACCTCCTGCACCGCTTCCTGATGCGCTAGAACCGCTTTCGGAAGTCGACATAGTTTCTCTTTGCTGTTGAAGCCTTTGCCTCTTGCACACTCTCCGATCTCTAGAGCCCCCTAGACTCTGATACCATGTAAAATATTACACGGCACAGCGAACAGAATCTGAGAAAGAGATAGAGAGTACACAACAGATAAGAGGAGAATCAATAAATTCTTTAACTCCAAACAACTGATACAAAGATGGCTCTGTCCACCCGTGCGCTTCCACTGTGTGAAGCTTAGATGGCGATCTAGACAGAAGATAGGTGAAGAGCTTAAGGCTAGCTGGAACAACAACTCTGACTGGGTAAAAGATGAGTGATCGATGGCTGTGAAGGGGTTTAGCTTTTATAGCCTGCGAAGGCCGTGAGGTTGGCCTGACCGACCTACCATATAAGCCTCCACTAGTTGGCGAGGGAATATTCCCTTTACCATCGGGCCAGGGGCGCTGCCCCCGGACCCCCGCCAGGGGGGCCGCTGTCTCCCCCCCCCCCCCCCCCCCCCAGCCAGGGGCCGCTTCCGCGGCCCTCGGACCCCACAATAGGGGCCCCTTTTAACTCCCTTAACCCGCAACTCGATGCAATGCGCCTCAAATTGCTACCAGCTTAACCACTCCGTCTAACCTAAAGATTAGACCCACAACGGTCACCTTTTTGCCATCCGGTCACATAGACCTCATCTTATATACAAGTCAGGACTCACTCAATGTCCAGGCTCACATTTGGCTTCTCCTCGTAATGGGGGCCTTACAACTTTGAGCACCATGGATCATTGGTAGCACCTAATGAGGGTGGGGCATTGATCATATCTAACAGATAGGAGAATGGAAGAGAAGAAAAAGAATAGACAAGAGGTAAATTACGATAAAGACAAAGCCCAACGAATCAAATGAATATATATTGATAGAACTTGAAATCCCTTGTCTGACACTACTACTCAGAAGCAATCTCCAAGCATTAGATCTCCTGGAGCTTTCTCGTAGACCAAAAACATGCATCAAACAAAGAGCTTCTCTATGCTGCTCGAAACCCAAATTTGACGGTTCTGTTGGCTCCGAAATGGGGGTAAAACCCTAGGCCGCTTGGTTAGGATTCTCCCCAGATCACTCCTTTTTTTTCTTCCACTTCAAAGTGTTGTTTGCTGCCTGTTGATTGCGATCGTGACCCGTGCGATTTCGCCCATCTTTCTTTTTCATGAAAAATCCAAAACTGGCTGAAAAAGTAACTTGCTTTTTGCTTGCCACCCTAATTTAGAAAATTTCCTAGCTTTTTAGGATATTTACAATAGATAATATTCAAAATAGGCTACAATTGTCCAAAAATCTAATATTTTTGGACCATCCATGCTACGAACACTAGCACTAATTACTCAGATCGCATTCACTCTCTAGATAAATAAGAAAGTTGGATGATGGTTCACTCCAGAGTTTTTTACATTGTGTCCCTGTAGTGGCACGACATCGTCAGCTGATTGGATCATTGATTTGGCTCAACACACGGGTTGATCTATGTTTTGCTGTAGGTCTCTTGGCTGGGTTCATGAGTGCAGCTCGACAGGTTGTTCAAAGGATACTTCGATTTCTGAGGGGGACCTCCGACCTCGGGTTGTTCTATCCAACAAGTTCAGGTGCTTCTGATCTTGTTCTTGCAGGTTCGAGTGATTTAGATTGGGCTGGTGATATGGATCAAAGGCGGTCTACTACAGGTTACTGTTTCACCTTGGGTGCTGGTGCTATCTCTTGGAGTGGCAAGAAGCAGCCCACGGTAGCCCTATCTTTGATTGAGGTAGAGTATTTGGCTGCGTCTTCTACCACATGTGAGACTGTGTGGCTTTGGCGGTTGTTGGAGGAGCTTGGCTGCCCCTAGACTTGTCGTCCTACTATTTTGCGGTGCGACAATGAGAGTTGCATTGCCTTGGCATGGAATCCTGTATTCCATACCGGACGAAGCACGTAGAGATCCAGTATCACTTCATCAGGGAGAAGCTTCTAGATGTGACCATTGATGTGGAGTACTGTAAGATTGAAGACAATCTTGCATATTTGTTTACGAAGGCACCTTCCCAGGCTTTACTTTATCGACATTCCAGATCTCTCCATCTGTTGCCTTGTCCAAGATCTGAGAGGGGGTGTTGAGAGTCATTTCTTGCCACGTCAGTAGTGCCATGTGGCAGCAATCGCACTGTTCCATTGCAGTCGGTTGCATTAAATGCAACCGACCTGATTATTTCATGTATTTTTCAGGCATTCTTTTCAGCCTTTATAAGGCCGAGTTTCCAGCAGTCTTGGATACTTACATCTGACAGATTTCAGTCTGCTGTTGGTGAGGGATACTGCACTCGGGACTGACGGAGATCAAGGTCCTCAAGGTGAAGACATACTAGATATTTTCTTTGCACCTGTGTATAATTTTGCAACATGCTGTTGGTGAGGGATACTGCACTCGGGATTGACGGAGATCAAGGTCCTCAAGGTGGAGACATACTAGATATTTTCTTTGCACCTGTGTATAATTTTGCAACATTCTTCATTGCAGATTTACTGCGTTTCACTATCTCCTCTCTCTGTTCACTCTTTGTCACGGTCATTCGCTTCCGCATTGCTTTACTTTGACATCTTTGCCTATCAGATTGGTATTAGGTACCATTAAATGCTACTTTCCTAGTGTCACCTATTGACACTTATGACCAAATGAATGACCTAGGCCAACAATTGGCACCTGATACCACCAAGTTTCTGTGCGACATAACTTATAGCAGCTTTTGCCTTTGACATTCCGTGATTTCCTCGGGTCCCAGGTTGGTAAATTTACTTTAACCCCAATTACACCTCACATGTGCAACATTTACTTAACCATGTGTTTAAAAATTAATCCACATGTTAAGTGAGGTTTCAAAAATATATGTTCTCATGACACGTTTAATGGTACCTAACGTCAATCTGATGGTCAAAGATGATGCAGAGACAGTCGGAAATGTAAGTTGCCTAGCGAATTTCATTATTGGCCAGTCAGATTATTTTTTAGGATATCGAAATAATTATTAGATTAATTTTAAGTATTTAAAGAGTGAAAATTAATATTTAATTATGGATAATGCTGGAAAAAACCATTTGGAAAGGTTGCCACTTGTCAAAAATGCCCATGCAAGACTGAAAAACGTCTTTAGAGATTGGAGAGAGATATTTTCATAGTAGGTAAGAAACGCGTTTCTTTAAATTCGAAACTTACAAAACGTTTCTTAAAGTACCAACATTTCTAAGAGTAAAAAACGTGGGTGTTTTTATTGTTTTTTATTTTTTAGGTGAGTTGAGACTCAAAACATGGGTTTTTTTACAAAAACTATTGGGCAATGTTAAACATGATGATGATGATATGTAATGACTCATGAGGGCTCAAGATTTTGGATGAGAGATTGATTTTTTTATGATTTTGTTTAGTTATTGGACTTTGTTAATCTAGTATCTATTCTTGTCTTGAGATTTGAATATTATATGAATTTAGTCTCATTTATGTGTTATTTATGATATATTATGATTCATTCTCGATTTTGACATTTTATCAATTGTTTTGAAATGAGAATCATGGTGTTGCAACTTGACTCAGTCCATATTATAGATAGACTATTTACATGTTAATTTCAATTTTCTTTGTATGATATGTATAAATCATAATGTTTGAGTTCTAAACTGTAGTATAGCTTGTCCAAAGACTAACTTTGACATAAGTGACAAGTCAATAATGGATCATGGATATGTAACGTATAATGTATTATTCTTAATTGACTCTTATCACTCAAGATGAATTAGCCATTTTTTCTTTAAGAGAGAGTTCCATAGAGGTTTAGAACCTCTTTCCCCAGTCAAAACTATTAAAACTCCCTATATAAAAAAACTTGTGTTTCTTATTTTACCCCCTCTTGAAAGAAAGTTATGAAACACATTTCAGACATTTCGTTTCTAAATGTTTTTGGTGTTTCTGGCTACTATGGGTATTTTAGTGTATTTAGCCTGTAAGAGAGAGGGAGGAGATGCTACTGGTTTGATTTGCAGCCATTGGAGGACCTTGTGAGGCAGCCAAGGGTAGGAGAAGACCAATCAACAGTAGGTGACAGCATCTACAGATTGTTGAAATAGGGCAGCAACAATAAATGACTAATTTTCTTTAGTTCTTTGCATCTACAAGTTGTTGAGACAAGGTAACATCAGTAAATGACAGATTTTCTACAGTTCTGCGTAAAGAAAGTCTGAATTTTCTCTCTCCTCAGCATTCTCTCTCATCTCCAAGCCTTTCTATAGCTTTACTTCGAAGATTACAGCATTGAGATCAGCAAAGGTTGAGAAATTTTAGATTTCTCTATTGTAAACCCTAATCTGTAAGAGAAATTAGGGTTTAGTAGTAGCCTCGGAAAGCGTGCCAGAAATTGGAAGCTCCAAGACTAGGATTCAATAGGGTTGAAGCTGTTTTTAGTTAAGTTTAGATGGAGGGACTACCAAATCAATGAATTTGGGGCATTTTCCATCTCGATCAAAGCAGGTGAAGGCCAATTGACTGCCCAAATCAAGGGGCAAATCAGATTGAAGACTTGCTGGTCATTTTGGACAGCAAGGGGAGTTGGAATATCGAAAGGGATTGGGGGAATCCCACTGTACATCAACTTCTTCTTCAATTAAGTTAAAGAAATACCGAAAGGGGTGCTAGTTTTGGGGCCAATAGGTGTCCAATGTCTAAGATTATATGGTTAAGTGTGCATTTTAGTTCTATGAATTTGTTAATTGCTGTAAATAGTGCTTAATCAGGTTATTTACCACCCTATTTGAGGAGGAATGCTAGTTTCACCACCATGTGGATGAAGTCCATGTATGAGATGAAACTTAATTGTGCATTTCTCATTGATGTCTTTTAGGGGGAGATTTATGTGGATCAGCCTTCATTTTTTAGTCTATGAAGCAAGGAGGATTATGGCTATTGGTTGTGAAAAGGTTCTCTATGACCTTAGGCAAACTCCTAAAGCTTGCTATTAGCAAGTCAACCGCTTCTTCCTCAAGCATGGTTCTAGGACATATGAGCACAACCACAATCTCTACTATCAATTGAGAGGGTCAACGATGTCTCCTTGTCCTCATTTATGTGGATGATAAAATCCTCATAGGTAGCCATATACATGAAGTAGAGTGTATGTGGGAGATTCTAAGCCAAGAGTTTGATAGGACAAATCTTGACCTTCTCTACATCTTCCTTAGTATTGAAAATTACTAGCTATCTTAAGGCATTTTTATTTCTTAGCATCAATACATAGCCAAGCTTCTTATAGAGTCTGTTATGGCTGCATGTAAGCCTATCTCATGCTCCTTAGATCCAGAGTTCAAATTGCTAGTTGTAGATGATTCATTGGCAGATGCTACCTATTATCTAAGCTTAGTTGGGTTTGTTGTATGGCTCATCCATACATACCTTGACATCTCTTTTGTGGTAGCCTTAGTCTTTGTCTATCTAGACATTCTTTTAGGGCTCACTAGCAAGTTGCTCTTCATGTGTTGTGGTATCTAGGAAACCTGCTCTTTCAAGATTTTATATTGAGAGGGGGCCATTTTCATTGGACGAAGTGACTCAAATTGGGTTGGGGCCATTGAGACTCCAAGATTGACATCTAGATATGCTTCCTCTCTTGGCTTGTGTACTTTCGTTAGTAAGAAGCAGCCTACTGTTTTTCTTTCATTGAAAGAGGCAAAACATTGATCTTTATGTTCTACTGCTGAGGAGGCAAAATGACTATGCTGCATACTTGTGGAGATTGGACTCTCTTATGGAAGACCTATGCTACTATGGCCAACAATTAGAGCACTAGTAGCTCTTGCAAAGAACTTTGAGCGGTGTGCTCACATGAAGTACGTAAAGCCATCAACTAATACAATATGCCCTAAAAAGTGAATTTCATACAAAAAAAATCACTTTTGTTGTCATTGATAACCAGCCTATGCTCATGCAATTCATTGAATACAATGTCCCAGTGTCTTCTATGCCGTCTCATTCTTTGAATAGACAATCATGTCATCAAAGAAAGTGTCCACAAATCCTCTATGTAGCACAAAGATGCGATTTATTATTTGATTAAAAGTGATAGGAGCATTTCTAAGTCCAAAAGGCATAACAAGAAACTCATACAACCCAAAAGATGTCCTGAAAGTTATCTTAGGCACATCTTTCGGTCTAATGTGTATTTGATGATAGCCACTTTTCAAATCTATACGGCTGAATATGGCTGCCCTCTGTAATTAATCCATAACATCATCGATCCAATGGATCCGAAATTGATTTTTTATCGTATCTTGTTCAGAGATTGATAATCAATGCATATATGCCATGAACCATCTTTTTTCTGCACAAAAGCATTGGAGAACAAAAAGGAGATGAGTTGGGCTGAATCAATCCTTTTTCTAACAGCTGATTCACCTAACTCATAATCTTCTCTTGGGCTACATTGACTCTGTAGGGTGGCTTATTAGGTGGGCTATTTCGAGGGATAAGATCTATGCCATGATTTTCAGGCCGTTTAGGTGGTAGCTGCCTTGGAAATGACTGATAGAAGCAATCAACATACATTTTCAGAAATGACATGCGATCCTTCTTTAACTTAGATATATTCCCAATTTTCTCGCTTGTTAGCTTGCCTATTTTTAGTCCTATTAGTCTGTCATCTCTCGGTTGTGAGCTCTTTTTAGAGTCTGACGGAGACATGGGAGCTTTGACAGTTTTAGGTGTATTTTATGCATTTTTCTTGGTGTTTGGACATATTAGTGTACATTTTCTAGGCTATCTAGGTTTGTGACAATGTAGCACATGTGATGCACATGGTAGTTATTTCATGGTAATATGTCAAGGACCCTGAGGTGCAGTGGGTGCCAAAGGCAAAAGTTGTAATAAGTTATGCTTGACAAGTAGTAGGTGGTACTTGGTGTCAGATTTTGGCTAACTAATGTTAGTAGTAACATTAGACTAAGCATTAATTAATTAATTAGTGCTGGTCTAAGGGCTAATAATTGCTCAGGGATACTTGGAAGATAAATTGGCCTAGCTAATTTAATTATTGGCGGGTGAACTTAATTTTTTGAGCACTAGAATATTTATTAAATTAATTTTTGTCTAATAAGCTGGATAATGTTGAAAAATGGGATTAGAAGATTGCCACTTGGTAAGACTTGTCCATGCAAGTGGAAAAAACGTTTTTAGGGGTTAGTGGAAGTCTATTCCAGTCATTGTGTGAGAGAAGAAGGCTATTAGAGAGCAAGCAGAGACTACTGATGTGATTTCAGCTGCGAGCGATTAGTCCTTTAGTATGTGACAGCTCTTTGGAGCCCTAGAGGAGCAGATGGCAGCAGCCCAAGGTCCTTCTAGTACAGATGATAACATACAGGAGGGGGCACCAGTCTTTTCGGTGGTCCTAAGCTATAGATGACAACTTCCATGGCTGTTTGATCAGGGAAATAGTAGCTTTTCAACGTTTCTCACGATGAAACTCTGAAATTTTCATCTCTACAACATTCTCTCTCATCCCCTAGCCATCTCTCAAGTGATCTTAGCATTTTCTAGTAGTTTTAGCCATTAGAGGAAGAGATTCCAGTTAATCTCTGATGTAGACCTTAATTTACAGCAAAAATTAGGGTTTTGATAGTGGTCTTGGGATGCATGCTCAGAATTGAGGGCCTAGGACTTGAATTTCAGCAGTTGGAATTGAGAAATTTCAGAGAGATTGAAGAGGCCAACCAGCCAATATCAGATTTGGGGCTGAATTTGTCTTTTAAGGAGCAAGGTGAAGGCCAATCCCCAAGCAAACCAAGGGGTAAATTGGTTTGGAGGCTTGTTGGTCAGTTTTGACTGTAAGAGGCACTTAGATTAGTGGAGAAGGTCAGAGGATCTCTATTGTACTCCATGCATTTGCAATAAAAGTTAAAGAAATACCACGAGAGGGGTGCCAGCCGTTGTGAGCCAGTTTTGGGGCCAACAAGCTGTCCGATATCCAAGATTGTATGGTACAGTATGCATTTCAGTTTTGTGAATTTGTTAATTGCTGTAATTAAGTGCTTAATTAGGTTATTTACCACCCTCTCCGAGAAGGAAGATTGGTTTCACAGCCTGATCTGGTGCCCTCATTGATGCTTAGGGTTGCGTGTAGGGATTGAGCAGTCCTCATCATTGTATTCAGCATTCTTCTTCAGTCAGTGCAATCTTTCTTCCTATATATATATATATATATATATATATATATATATATATATATATATATATATATATATATATATATATATATATTCGTGTTCCGTTTTCCATTGCGCACTCACATGATATCATCGCCTAAGTGTATGTTGAGATCTGTTGCAGAGGAGCTTCCAAGTTGCCAAATGTAGGTTGTCTACCTTGCGTTTGCTGTAAACACAGCCATATTTGGAGGATTTTAGTAGAGGTGACATTTCCTGGTGACGAGTCGTCAGCTTTCTAGTGCAGGCGGTAGCTTTTCTTCACCAGACAGTAGCATTTATTGCTTCCTCGCCAGCTTTTGCATCTAGGAGCTCTCTTTTGGAGACAACAACATCTTCTGTGGCAAATTTCTGGATGATTGTAGGTTTGGAAGGTGTCTTACCAGCACCAATTTCAAGGCCTTGATGACTCAGATGAGGAGCTTCTGTCTAGCTACTCTTTTGAGCGGAGACGTGATTATTGCGTTGTCGGGTGGAGTCTCCTTGAACCCACTCCTCTTCACTCGTCTATCACAAAGGGTCCCATCCAAAGTAAAGGCTCTATCTGAAGTGAAGATGCCTTTCTTGATACCATCTATTGATGTGCCTGTTTTATCTTGCTTGTAAAAAAGAAGACAAACTGGATGGTTCCAACTATTCGTTGTGGTCGTATAAGGTGGAGTGCATACTTAACACCTTCGATCTTTGGGAGATAGTTTTTGTCTCTATTCCTCGTCCACAGGAGGTTCCAATAGATGGGCCTTCCATGGACCGTACAACCTTATGGGATTGGCTAAACTCTCGAGCTAGATCCTTTCTCTTTACGAGTTTGCATGATTTTGTCCTTGTGCATGTTTGCAGGTTGACGATTGCGGCAGAAGTGTGGAGTAATCTTGCATCATTGTATCAACACAAGATGTTTGCCCACAAGATCTCCCTTGAGAAGAAGTTGCGGACGCTTCATAGAAATAGGAAATAACTAGAATTGCTCCCTGGCACGCTGAAATGCTATCCTTGTCACAAATCCGTCTCAAATTGTGTCCTTGTCATGAATCCGTCTCAAATTGCGTCCTCGTCTGGCAAAACATTCCTGTTCCATTCTTGACAGGGAATGTAGTAGGAGGGAACCCTATTAGAAGGTATAGGGAACGCCACGTGGCAGGCCACTTACTTGAAGCTCAGCGGTCAGCTTCTGCTCCCGCCTACCACTCGTTTCGCACCTACTATGTGGCTCCATCTACACGCACTCGCTTGCCCGTAGGTCTCGTCGACTGCAGCCCCCCATCTCATTCGCTCGTGTTTGTAGCGCCATCACCTCCTCTTCTCTCTTCCTTCTTCTCCAACTTTCCACTTTCCTCTTTCTTCTTTCTCCACTTCCCTCTTCTCTCTCTTCTCCATTCTTCTTTTCTTCCTTCTCCCTTCTCTCTTCAAAGTTCTCAGCTTCTTCCTCACTCTTCTTCCTTCTTTCGAGTCTCTCCACAGCAGCCAGCCCTATAGGCTTTTCTTCAATGCTTTTTATTTCAATTTTCAGCGTGAAATGGCTTCATCTTTCCACCCTGCTTGTCGTGCTAGTGATTGAGGAAGAAGGTCCGGCGATTGGTTATGGTGGGAAGAAGCAAATGTTGACCGCCCTTTGAGCGGTGGAGGATCTTAACCATGGCCTTGCAAGCTTTGTCCATACAAGTGAACTAGTGGAGCAAACAAGGTAATCCGTTAAATCGAGTATTTCTATTTGAATTTTTATTGATTTAAATCTTTCACAGTTACTTAAATATTAGAATATGAAATACCAATTGCTGCTTATTTCATCTTATGCATAATTAGGTTTGAGCTCATCTTCTACAGGAGCCAGAATCAGAGGTACAATTTGTCCTAATGTGACCTTGGAGAAGCAAAGGGAGCTTCGTGACCGTGTAGCAAGTCAACAATCTTATCTTGCATCTAGACCATGATGTGTTGCAGTTAACTCTGCAACTTTTATGACACCATCCCCATTAGATGCGTCTAGATCAGGATTGATATCAGGAAGTGCCACCTCCATACTTGATGTAGGCATTCTATTGGCCATGACATTAGCAGCGCTACATGTTGCACGTAGACGAAGCACACTTGATGCTGGTTGGGATCCCAAGAAGGAAGAGGCGGATACATCAGAGGCACATTTTTTCTATCATGACCACATTCAATTTCGTGCAACCAAATTAGAGTATTTTAAAATGATGTGTAAGAAGATTGGTAAGTATGACCCTTCATACATATCTCCATCATTGGAGACCTTATGCACCACTTTGCTCAACAAGGAAAAGTACCTTGATGAGTGACCAACAATGACTAGAAAGAGTTAGTTGGCTAAAAATGGAGTCTCATTGATTGTTGATGGTTGGAGTGATATATGCAAGTGATCCATTCATGGCATGGTTGCTTATTCTCGTGGTGAAATGCATTTCATATCCTCACATGATGCATTAGGGATAGGAAAGTCAGCAAATGTACTTGTAGTAGAGTGGGCTACAGGTATTGAGCTTATTGGCGCAAAGCATGTTGTGGGATTTGTTGTAGATGGAGAGCCTGCAAATAGGGCAGTAGGTGCTATCATCTGGGGATATCATCCACATATCACAGTTTCATATTGTATGGCTCATTGCTTGAATAACCTACTAAAGGATATTGGTAATGTGTCATGGATTGCACCTATCATAGAGCGAGGAGCTCTAAATGATTAGCTTTGTTTTGAGTCACTAATTTCTTTGCCATCCCTTTCACCTTTGACGGATGTGACTACTTCTTTGGTGCGTACTTCCAACCCTTTAGCCTCCCTTTAGGAGTCTTCTAGGGCCACTTGACCACTCAGCTGTTAGAGGGGGAGCCTTCTTCAAATGGGGAGCATCTACCTTTACTTGGTGAGGGGGCGTCCCTTACACAGACTGGTGCCTTGTAGATTCCGGAGGTTCTTTTGTATCCATGGCAGTAGGAGGAGTCTATTTAGATTCCTTGTTGGTACAAGTAGCTCATGTAGGATTCATGTGTTACTCACTTTCTTGCTACTCCTTTAGGTCCACGTAGATCAGCCCGATTACAAGCCTGCCTATTAGAGTTATTTTAGTCTGTTATCTCTTGGATGTGAGCTTTTGCTATAGTCTCTCTTGGATGTGAGCTTTTGCTAGAGTCTGATAGAGACATGGGAGCTTTGGTAGTTTTAGGTGTATTTCATGTCTTTTCTTGGTGTTTGCACATATTAGTGTGCATTTCCTAGGCTGTCCAGGTTTGTGACAGTGTCTGCTATTTTCTGCCACGTGTGGGCTGCTATATCAACAGACCGCATTCATTGCAGTCAGACTGCACAAGAGCAGTCAGCCAGCATTTATTGCCTCTCCCAGGAGCAGTGAGCCTGATTTAGGGCATATTTCTGCAATTGGCTAGTTTTGGTGGTAGTTGGCTATATATAGCACCCCCTCCTTCACTTGGCAGATCTCTTGTCTTTTGCAAGCTTTGTACTCTTTGTCTTCGACACTCTTCGACTTTGGTGCTGCCATCATCATCTCAGCCTGATCTGGTGCCCTCGCTAACGCTTAGGGCTGCGTGTAGGGAGTGATCAGTCCTCATCATTGTATTCAACTTTCTTCTTCAGTCACTGTAGTCTTTCTTCCTTCATCTTGTGCTTTCTCTCTCTCTCTCTTTGTTCTTGTTCTATCTTCCGTTGCGCACTCTCACATCACCATCATCTTTATCCTTACTAAAAACCAAGTACGCTGAAAGTTGATTTTTCATTACTTTAGAAATGACAGTTGTAAATACGATAGGGATAGATTCACCTTTGAACTTTACATCAAGTGTGAGTGTCTTTCACTTATGCTGAATAGTGATCTCTTTTGGACTTGAATCAATCACTACATGCATACAGTGACACCATGGCATACTAAGCAACACATCACAAATCTCAAGTGGAGCAATGAAGAACTCTTTGTTGTCCACATATCCCTATATATGCAATTGAAGGTTTCCAATGAGTAGTGTGACGGGCTCTACATGGCCTTTATATGTCATTCCAACTTTTCCCATGGGTCCCATCTCATCCTCTCTGATGCCTAGACTAGTTGCTATATCAACAGAGGTGAAGTTGACTTGTGCACCATTATCAAAGAAAATCAATGTGTCACGGAGACGTGAAATTTTGAGATGCTTTAATCTTGCTGATAACATTTGATTAAGTTATTGATCAAATGTGCAAGGTTGTTTAGCACATGTGATGCACATGGTTGTTATTTGATGGTAACAGGCCAAGGTCCTCGAGCATGCAATGGGTATCAAAGTTATGCCAGTTGGGCTTTGGGAGTCAGTTGGTGTCAATTTTAACCCTAGGACAATTATTTGGCCAATAGTATTGGTGGTGACAATAAGAACCGACATTAATTAATTAATGTCAATCTAAGAGTCAATAGAGATTGGGAATCACTCCAAGTTGCAAATGGCCTAGCCAGTTTAATTATGGATGGGAACATTTAATTTTGGGTAGGGTCAGAAGGGACGACATTAGTTTTCAAGATTATTTAATTTTGAAAATTAATTAAACGGTTGAATAATACTGAAAATGGGTTTAGAAGGTTGCCACTTGGCAAAAACGCCCATACAAACTGAGAAAACGTTTTTGGGGGTTGGGTCTTAGCCATTTAGTTAGTTTCTAGCTTGAGAGAGAGAGAGAGAGAGAGAGAGAGAGAGAGAGAGAGAGAGAGAGAGAGAGAGAGAGAGAGAGAGAGATCGTCACTCATCTGCTCTGAGGGCGGGGATCCCTGTCGTTGCCTTTCAGCCCCGTGGGCCTTCGTCTTCATCCGTCCCGGTCCTGAGCGCCGCCGTCTCCTGTTCCGCCTTCTGTCCCGTGTCCCGCCATCTGTCCTGTCCTGTCCTCTGCCCAATCGCGCTGCCACGTCACCAGTTGCCCCGTCGCCTGCCCGTCGCCTGCTCCTGACGCCCCTCGCCTGTCACGTTGCTTGCCCCAGAGCCTACCCCGTCGCTTGCCCCGCCGCCGGCACTGTCGCCGGTCTCTGAAGCTCTGCGCCTGCTTTTTGCCTGCGCTTCGTCCTTTCGCCCTGCGCGTTAGGGTTTCGGCTGCCGCCTGGCCCCTGCCCTGCAACTCCGACTGTCCCCCTCTGTCATCGCCTGCCCGCCCTGTGCTCCACCCTCCTGCCCCTGCACTGTTAGGGTTGTGCCCTGCCGTGTGCCCTCTTGGGACAGGTCGCGACTGCGGGTGGACAAGGTTACGTTTCCCGCTATTCACCGTGCGTCAGTCCTCCTTCGAGATCAGATCGTGATACACGATGGCTGGTTTGGATCTGGATTTCATAGACCAAACGGTGGCAGCACTTTGCCCGGATTCTGATGCTGAGGAACCTGAGGATATGGTTCCGTGCACCGAAGAGATGCCCCCTGGTCCTGACATCCAGCCTGCGGGTAAACGTACCAAGCATACTTCGGAAGAGATAGGTGTTCATCAGGATCGTTCCTATGCTCAGGTTGCTTCGGATTCTGTGGAATCTCAGGATGTTGACTGGGAGCATTTGCTGGAATTTGCCAACACTCTGCTTGGCGATTATGTTCAACATAATCAGGAAGTTTGTTCTGACTCTGCACCTGACGATGTTCTAGAAGCCACCGTGGACCCAAAAACTGTCCTACGCTCCTTTTCGGTGTTTTATGATCGCGCTGTGATACTCTTCTTCACTGGTCGAATCCCGCTACTTTCCCGTATTCGCCAGTGGCTGCACAATCTGCTACAAGGGGAATGTGTTGAAGAGATTTTTGTTGGGTCTCGAGGTTTTTTTGAGATCCTGTTGAAATTTGAGACGCACCGTGCTGCTCTCCTATCTAAACTGCCTTTGTTTTTTGATCGCCGGTTGGTTCATGTGGTTCCATGGCGCCCAATGGCAGATTTTCAGTGTCTGCTGCAACGTGAATGCCCTGTGTGGGTAGAAGTGGAAAATTGTCCGGCTGTTTATTGGCCACTATTGAAGGATGCTATGGCCGCTGTGGGCACTGTTCTGGTCCCTCCCAGTCTTAGGGCTGTGAATCGCAACCGCTTGTGTATGTTATGGGACACTGCAAGGAAAAGGCCTGCTTGGTTACGCCTCAATTGCTCTGGCATGCATCCGTTACACTTTCGTTTGAAATGGGGTAATTTTGCAGGACATTGCTTTTCCTGTGGACAGTTGGGGCATTTTATGGCCGAATGCCCGGAGCAGCAACACACTTCAGATGTTGGCTATGTTGCGCCGCCCATGGAAGATATGGTGTGTGATGCTCCGTCGCTAGATACTATCCACTCGCCTCAAGTTCTGGCCAAAGGTAAACAACAGGTTTCGGGTCTGGATTCCCACTGATTGGGTTGAAGTATGTGCAAAAAAAGGCAACAGGGTTGTTGCTGGCATGGAAAATACTGTGCCTACTACCTCACAAGATTCCATGTGTACATATATGCGCAGGAAGGAAATGTTGTCTTCCGAGCGCTCTGCTCCTGCTATGGTTTCCTCTGCCCCCCGTCCTCAGCCCGCCAGGAAAATGTATTCGGATCGTCCAAAGGGTCCACCTGCTAAGCTGGCTTTTAATACCAGAGGCAACGTCATTACAACATGGGACCGTCGTTATCCACGTTCCAACCCCAAGCCAGCAGATATGCCGTCTACTTCCAAATTTGGTCCTTAGAACTCTTTTGCGGTGTTGGCGGATTTCTTGGACGAGGGAGTCCTGGACATTCTCGCCGACAAAGTCAAATCGAGGCAAGCTGTGCCTCGTACCTGATTTTGTTTTGAATACACATGAAAATAGCCACGTGGAATGTGCGAGGAATTTGTTCTCGACACAAGCAACATGCCATGTAGACTGTATTGTATGAGAATCAGTGGGATGTCCTGTGCGCTCTTGAGCACAAGAGTCACGGTGAAGCTGGAAAAGTTGTGGATTGCCATGGCTTTCGTTTGTTCTATGTAGGGACACAGGCCATGCATTATTCGGGTGTGCTCATGATTGTACATGACAAATATCAGCCTGTTCTTATTAAAAATGATGTTCATGGCCGCTTTTTGGTGATTGAAATTTTATTCGAAGGGGAAATCTTATGGTTACTTGGCCTCTATGCTCCGAATGATTCGTTATCTCGTCGGGAGCTTTGGCAGACTTTGCAGACCTCCTTGTCACTTGGCAGACGGGGCTTCTTCATGGGGGATTTCAATATGTGTGTTGATTCTTCCCAGTCCACATCGGAGCATTCGGTAATGGATACGCCGGAAAGTCGTATGTGGCATGAGTTGGCTCTTGCTGTTCTTAAGCAAGATCTCTGGTCTTGGCTACACCCGTCTTCTACATGGTTTACTTTCCATTCTGCCCAGTATGCAACAACATGGTCGCGGTTGGACCGTATATATATCATGCAGAATGATGATTTACTTCCCGAGATGCTCGAAATAAAAGTGTTGCAGCAATATGCCTTGTCGGACCATTTCCCTCTGCAGCTCGAGCTGCTTGCACATCCCATTGCACCTTTCAAGCAATTTCTGGAGAGACTCCCTTTGCGTTTCAACTCGTCTTACTTGAAGCATGCCATATTTCAGGGCTATATGCAGCAATTGATTGACAGATTCTTCTTGGACTTCTCCTCTCAGGGCACTGCGTCATTTGAACGATTGCTCTCTAATGTGCAGCGGGTTGCTCGGCAGTATGGGATCTATCATGCCTCTCTTTGTCGGCGGCGTCGACAGGCGGCGGAGGACCTGCTGGTTTTGGTTCGTTCTCTGCTGGTGGACACTCCGGATGATGCATTTCTGCTCGCACTGGCCATGCGGGTGGCTGATCTTATTAAAGAGTTCCAATTGAAATCATATCAGCAGGCCAAATTGCAACATCTGACGGAGACTTTGCAAGATAGTGCGTGTCAGACCCATAAGTTCTTTCGAGCTCTCCACGCCTCTCCTGCTCGAGAGAATATGACCAGACTCGAGGATGCAGAAGGCCACCTTATCCTGGATCTGCAGACTATTGTGCATATGTGCAGGAATTATTTCCGCGACCTTCTCGGTTCCACTTCTCCACCTTCAGCCCAAATTACTCAGGCCCGTTCGGTTTTTTATGACCTGGTCCGCAATCAGCTTCCGCAGGACATGCAAGCTACTATGGAGTCAGATATTTGTGAGGCAGAGGTTATGGACATCTTGTTACACTTGCCCAAGGATAAAAGTCCGGGTTGGGATGGTCTCACCAATGAGTTCTTTGAGGCTTTTGCTACCCAACTGGCGAAACCATTGCAGGCTTTGTTTCAGCAGGTGTGGGAAACGGGGATCATGCCTTCCTCATGGAAAGAAGGACTTATTAAACTGCTTCCAAAAGTTCCTTCGCCATCTAAGTTGACACAGTGGCGCCCAATTTCTTTGATGGGTTCAATGTACAAAATCTTTTCCAAAGTAATGGCGAATCGGCTCCATAAGCATCTCCCTGCCATTGTGCACCCTCTCCAGTATGGTTTCATTAAGGGCCGAAATATTCTGCACAATGTATTGAATGCTCAACTGGCAATTGATTATTGCAAGGCATTCTCATCAGGAGGTAGTACTGATTCAACTAGACCTGGAAAAGGCTTTTGACTATCTGGACTGGTCTTTCGTTGCTGAACTTATGTCTGCTATGGGCTTTGGTGCTCGGATGTCTCGTCTAATCTACACCATTAGCGCTGCGGCGTCTTCGCGAGTCATGCTGAACGGAGGTGTTACTGAGCCATTTGTCCTTACCCGCTCTGTCAGATAGGGTGCCCTTTGAGCCCTCTATTCTTTGCCCTTGCGACACATCCAGTTCTTTCGATGTTATCTCATATGGCAGCCTCTTCTCAGTTGGCCAGTCTGTCGCTTCCTACAGGACAACACTTCATTAGCCAATCCCTGGCGGATGATAGCTTTATGATTTTGCGTGCGGACAAGGATAACCTTCGAAAAGCATTGGATGTTTGGGGTCTCTTTGGTCAGGCGTCCGGCCTTCGTATCAATGCGCTCAAATCAGCCATTCTCAGCTGCACGGAGTCGGATTTGCAGTCCTTGGACTGGCAGGGTCTGGTTGTTCCTCATGGCTCCATTGTCAGGCATCTTGGGTACCCTTTGGGTGTTGATGTTCCCCCAAAGCAGCTTCTGCAGTGGATTTCTCAGAAAATGGTGGCTAAGTTTATGTATTGGAAGTCTCAGGCCTGGCCCTTCCATATTCGCCTCAAAGTAGCCCAGACAATTATGTTGCCAATGCTCACATATTTCTTGCCATTGTTGCCCTGGACTACTACGACTCTGAATGCTCTTACTCAGTCTATTCGTTTCATGCTATGGAAGAAGGACTCATTGCATGCAGGTATTTCCTGGATCTCTTGGTCGCATGCGTGCACCCCCAAACGCATGGGTGGCGGAGCTATTTTAGATGCCCAAACTCACATGCAGGCACTCCGTTGGTCTCTTTTCCGCGCCATGTGCTCGGATCATCATCCATGGGTCGATATAGCCCGTTATTTCCTTGAGGGCCATGGGCTTTTGCATGGCAATACCCAAATCCGGAGTTCTTGGTGGCATGTTCTTAATGCTGATTCGCGGTTCTCCAGTTCTTCTTCATCGCTGCTTACTCATTTGGTATGTTCCTGGAAACTGGTCCTCCAGAAGGCTCAGTGGCATCCAGCGGAGGATCGCTTAGCTACTAACTCTTTTCAATTGGAATTGCTGGCAGTCTCGCATTTACTTTCATGGGAAGGTAAACATGAGCTTAGACCACAATTCAACTAGATGGCACGTTTGGGCTTGTCTTCAATTGCGGATGCCACCCTTGCCAGTCGCAATGTGCTTATATCGTTTCGCACAGCTAGGAGGCTTTTCAAGATCCCTCGTGGATATAGGCCTTTATAGGAACAGCTTTTGAGGGTGCTTCAGAGCAGACAACCCTTTCCTGCCCTTGCTTCGGATCACCCCTGGCAGGATTGGGACCTACAAGGCCGGCTGAATTTAAGCAAAGCTTCTGCTAACCAAGTGTATCATCTTCTGATTAAAGATCATCAATGGCTAGTTACTAAAGCGAATGCTTTATGGGGATTGCGTAAATCCCGGTCATGGTGGAGGGCAACTGTGATGGAGGGCTGAATGAACAAGACACCCTTCAAATATAAAGTCTTTCTTTGGAGAGTGATGATTGGTGGTCTTCCGCTTGCTTCAGCTCTTTCCAAGCGACGAATCTCCAATGGCAACTGTTTCTTTTGCACCACTACTGTGGAATCCGCGCGCCACCAATTTATTTCTTGCCCCATCGCTAAGAAAGTCTGGTTATTTTTGTCGGCTGTTTGGCAAGGGGTGGTTGGTTTCACCCTGCGCCCCTTTGATTGGGTTTTTGGGCAGCCCAAATACCCCACTCCGGCACAGCCACATATGAAGCTCATGTATCACTTTCTTCGATATTGGGGCTGTTGGCATAACTGGACCATTCGGAATGCTTTTCTTTTTGACTCCGCCTATAATGTTCAGCGGCATATTGCGAGGCTTAAGGGCCTCTTGTATTGGCAGTTAGATCTTCTCCAGCATTCTGATTTGCTCTCTAGGGAGGACTTACGTCCCTGGCATATGGCAATTTCCTCCGCGTCTTTGCCATGACCTTGTAACTTGTAGTACTTAGAACCTCTTCACATGATGGCTTAGATTGTTGTCATGTATCTTGTAATCAAGTAATCTTGTATTTTTTTCGTAATTAATACAATTACCTTTTACGAAAAAGAGAGAGAGAGAGAGAGAGAGAGAGAGAGAGAGAGAGAGAGAGTATATTAACGTCTCTAAAAGGCCAATGTGGCCTATGAGACCAAAGCAGTACATACAATGATGGTGTGTTTCTCATCTAGAACGAGAAAAAAGGTGAAAAACATGCCTATAAGACTGAAAAGGAAATGAAATAGTGTCCCACAAAAGGGAAACATGTTAGTGATCTGAAAGTGAGAGTAGAGAAAGGAAAACTCTCCATCAATGATATGTCTGTTCTCTAGGGAGGTGTATCTCTGCATAGCTGAGGCGTCTTGGCATCTGTCTCCTGTGGCGCTCAATGATGGCTTTAATTTGTCTGTGGTGTGGATGTCTAGGCCTTCGTCCGGGTGGACGTGGGCGCCTAGACCGGCTAAGTGCCACTGCTCTATCCAAAGGGACACCTACGGAAGATGAGGTCCAATGATGATGTACTCCTGTAGGCTGTGTGGCAGTAGTAGTGGTATCTGCCATACTCTGTCGTGTATCCATGAAAAAGTCAGTGACTGCTCTCTGTCTATGTGAGCCGAGCTGTGGGGGCCTCCTACTCCGTAGAATTGTTGCTCTGCGCCTCTGGAGCTCCAAGAGGAAAAATCCCAAGCATCTCTGATCCTCATACTGCATGATCCGTCTCAGGGGTCCAAAACCCTCTCGAAACAGACAGTGGTATCTACCTCGTATGTCGTAATATACAGTGCATCGGCAGATGTAGTGTTCCTCTGTCTCTGGCTCTCTGTCGCATAGTGGGCATATGCGTTCTTCTGTCTGTATACCCTCCCATCTGCCTGTCTCAATCCTCAGGTGGTGGGATGAGGTGCGGATCTGACCAATAACTGTGCGTAGTCCATGAGGCAGCTGTGTGTCCATGTAATTGGGTCGGGTGATGAAACCATCCTTAGATACCTGGAGGAAGTGGGTCTGGTAGTGTGCCATCCTCGTGCCATGGGGCGAGGGGGTCGGATCCAGGTCTTCTCCGTATCTAACTTCAGTATGCCTGCTCTGATCACATGGGGCGAGCGAGAGAGAGAGAGAGAGAGAGAGAGAGAGAGAGAGAGAGAGAGAGAGAGAGAGAGAGAGAGAGAGAGAGAGAGAGAGAGAGAGAGAGAGAGAGAGAGAGAGAGAGAGAGAGAGAGAGAGAGAGAGAGAGAGAGAGAGAGAGAGAGAGAGAGAGAGAGAGAGAGAGAGAGAGAGAGAGAGAGAGCACGGAGAGAGGATGCGTCGCCTGCGCCCCGTCGCCATCGCCTGTTGCTCCTTCGCCTGCGCCACGTCTTCGTCGTCTGGAGTCCCGTCGCGTGACTCGCCCTGCTGTCGCGCGCCTGACCTGCCCAACTGTTGCGCCCTGCTGTCTCGCGCCTGACCTGCGACTTCGGCTCCTACTCGTCGTCCGTCTGCCCTGTGTGTCAAGGCTCTTGATGTCGCCGTCAGACCTGCGCCCTGTGGACCGTCGCCTGATCCCTGCCGTGGTCTGCCAGCCCTCCGCCTCAGCGCTCTGATCTTTGTCGCTGCTCGTTGGCCCTGCGTTTCGCCTCTGTACAGAAAAGAGAGAGAGGGAGAGAGCGAGAAAAAGCGAGCGCGTGAGAGAGAGAGAGAGGGAGAGCGGCCAGTATTCGTTTCTACCACCCGTGAGCTCTTGGCTCTACATCTGACCTGCATAAGTGGTGACTCAACATGGCTGGTCTGGACATGGCTTTTATCGACCAAACAGTGGCAGCCCTTGGTCCGGATTCTGATATAGAGGACCCAGAGGATATGCTTCCTTGCACAGAGGAGATGCCCTCTGGTCCTGATTTCCAGCCTGCGGGCAAACGCTTCAAGCATGCTTCGGAAGCGGCAATGGATCATTAGGAACGTTCTTATGCTCACGTTGCCTCTGATTCTGTGGATTCTCAGGATGTTGACTGGGAGCATTTGCTGGAATTTGCCAACACTCTGCTTGGCGATTATGTCCAACATAATCATGAAGCTTTTTTTGACTCTGGAACTAAAGATGTGCTGGAAGCCATGGTGGATCCGAAAAATGTCTTGCGCTCATTTTCGGTGTTTTATGACCGTGCTGTTATACTCTTCTTCACTGGCAGGATCCTAGTGCTTTCCCATATTCGCCAGTGGTTGCACAATCTACTACAAGGGGAGTGTGTTGAGGAGATTTTTGTTGGGTCCCGAGGTTTCTATGAGGTGCCGTTGAAATTTGAGCAGCATCGTGCCGATCTCCTGTCTAAACTGCCATTGTTCTTTAAGCGCCGTCTGGTTCATGTTGTGCCATGGCGCCCAATGGCAGATTTTCAGCGCCTGCTTCAATGTGAATGCCCTGTCTGGGTTGAAGTGGAAAATTATCCGGCTGTCTATTGGCAACTGTTAAAGGATGCCATGGCCGTTGTGGGCACTGTGCTGGTCCCCCCCGAGACTCAGGGCCATGAATCGTAACCGTTTGTGTATGTTATGGGACATGGCTAGGAAAAGGCCTGCTTGGTTACGTCTTAATTGCTCTGGCATGCATCCTTTGCACTTTCGTTTGAAATGGGGCAACTTTGCAGGACATTGCTTTTCGTGTGGGAAATTGGGGCATTTTATGGCCGAATGCCTAGAGAAATAACAGACTTCAGATGCTGAGCATGTTGCGCTGCCCATGGAAGATATGCTGTGTGATGTTTCGTCGCCTGATGCCACCCAGCCACCTAAAGTTTTGGATAAAGGTAAACAGCATGTTTCGGGTTTGGATTCCCGCGGCACTGACTGGGTGGATGTACATGCAAAAAAAGGTAAAAGGCTTGATGCTGTCCTGGCAAATACCGGGTCTAATGCTTCACACGATTCTCTGCACACTTATATGCGTCGGAAAGAGATGTCTTCTTCAGAGCATCCTGCTCATCCTATGGTTTCTTCTGCACCTCGTCATCAGTCTACTAGGAAAGTCTATTCAGACGGTCCAAAGGGCCCACCTGCTAAGTTGGCTTTTGATAATAAAGGTAATGTGATTACCCCATGGGATCATCGTTATCCCCGCTTCACCCCCAAGACAGTGGATATTCCCTCTACCTCTAAAGCCGGCCGTCAGAACTCTTTTGCCGTCTTAGCTGACTTTTTGGATGAGGGAGTCCTTGACATTCTGGCAGAAAAGGTTAAATCGAGGCAAGCTGTGCCTCGTTTCCGATTTTCTTTTGAATACGCATGAAGATAGCCACGTGGAATGTACGAGGCATTTGTTCTCGCCATAAGCAACATGCCATGTGGACTGTATTGCATGAGAATCAGTGGGATGTCTTATGTGCTGTTGAGCACAAGAGTCACAGTGAAGCAGGAAAAGTTGTAGATTGCCATGGGTTTCGCTTGTTTTACGCAGGGACACATGCCATGCATTATTCTGTTGTGTTTATGATTGTACATGAGAAATATCAGCCTGTTCTCATTAAAAATGATGTACATGGCCGTTTTGTGGTGATTGAAGTTTTATTTGAAGGAGAGATCTTATGGTTGCTGGGCCTCTATGCTCCGAATGACCCGTTATCCCGCCGGGATCTTTGGAATACTTTGCAGACCTCCTTGTCACTTGGCAGACGGGGTTTTTTGATGGGGGATTTTAATATGTGTGTTGATTCTTCGCAGTCCACATCAGAACATTCGGTGATGGACACTCCAGAAAGTCGTGTGTGGAATGCTTTTGCTCTTGCTGTACTTAAGCAAGATCTTTGGTCTTGGCTACACCCCTCTTCTACAAGGTTTACTTTCCATTCTGCGCAGTATGCAACTACATGGTTGCGGTTGGACCGCATGAACATCATGCAGGATGATGATTTTCTTCCTGAGATGCTGGAAATGCAAGTGTTGCAGCAATATGCCTTGTCGGACCATTTCCCTCTACAGCTTGAGATACTTGCACAACCCATTGCACCTTTTAAGCAATTCTTGGATAGACTCCCTTTGCGCTTCAACTCCTCTTATTTGAAGCATGCAATCTTTCAGGGCTATATGTAGCAATTGATTGATAGATTTTTATTGGACTTCGCCATTGAGGGCAATGCTTCTTTTGAACGCTTGCTCTCTAATGTGCAGCAGGTTGCTCGGCAGTATGGGATCCATCATGCCTCTCTTTTTCAACGGCGTCGGCATGCAGCGGAGGCCTTACTGGCTTTGGTTCGTTCTCTGCTGGCGGACACTCTAGATGATGTATTCCTGCTGTCATTGGCGATGTGTTTGGCTGATCTTATTAAAGAATTTCAGTTGAAATCTTATCAGCAGACCAAATTGCAACATTTGAACGATAACTTGCAAGACAGTGCTTGTCAGACTCATAAGTTCTTTCGAGCTCTACATGCATCTCCTGCTACAGGATCCAGAAGGTCGAATGGTCATTGATCCCCAGACGATTGTGAATATGTGCAAGAATTATTTTGTTGACCTTCTTGGTTTTTCTCCTTCGCCTTCTGACCACGTTACTCATGCACGTTCAGTTTTCTATGATTTGGTCCGCAATCAGGTTCCACTTGATATGCAAACTACTTTGGAGACAGATATTTGTGAGGCAGAGGTTATGGATGTTCAGTTACACCTGCCCAAGGATAAAAGTCCCAGTTGGGATGGTCTCACCAATGAATTCTTTGAGACTTCTGCTACCCAACTGGTGAAACCATTGACGGCTATGTTTCAGCAGGTTTGGGAAACGGGGTTCATGCCTTCCTCATGGAAAGAAGGTCTTATTACACTGCTTCCTAAAGTCCCTTCGCCGTCAATGTTGAAACATTGGAGACCAATTTCTTTGATGGGTTCGATGTATAAAATCTTTTCCAAAGTGATGGCGAATCGGCTCCACAAGCGTCTTCCGGCCATTGTGCATCTACTTCAATATGGTTTCATTAAGGGCCGAAACATTCTGCACAATATCTTAAATGTGCAAATGGCTATCGACCATGCAAGGCACTCGAATCAGCAAGTGGTTTTGATTCAATTGGATCTGGAGAAGGCTTTTGATTATTTAGACTGGTCTTTCATTGCACAACTTATGTCTACTATGGGTTTTGGTACTCGGATGTCCCACTTGATCTACACCATTAGTACTGCGGCTTTTTCGCGAGTTATGCTAAATGGTGGTGTCACCGAGCCATTTGTCCTTGCACGCTATGTGAGACAAGGTTGCCCTTTGAGTCCTCTCTTCTTTGCCCTTGCGACTCATCCGGTTCTTTCCATGTTATTTTCCATGGCAGCTTCTACTCAGTTGGCTGGATTGTCCCTTCCTTTTGGACAGCACTTCATTATTCAATCTTTGGCTGATGACAGCTTTATGATTCTACGTGCCGACAAGGACAATCTTCGCAAAGCATTAGATGTTTGGACTCTCTTTAGTCATGCTTCTGGTATTCATATCCATGCTTTCAAATCGGCCATTCTCAGTTGCACGGAGTTCGATTTACAGTCGTTGGGCTGGCAGGGTCAGGTTGTTCCCTGTGGTTCCATTGTCAGGCATCTTGGGTACCCTTTGGGTGTTGATGTTCGGCCAAAACAACTTCTTGACTGGATTTCACAGAAACTGGCAGCTAAGTTTCTGTATTGGAGGTCGCAGGCTTGGCCCCTCCATGTTCGTCTCAAAGTGGCTTAGACCATTATGTTGCCGATGTTCACATATTTCTTGCCATTGCTGCCTTGGACTACTACTACTTTGAATGCGCTCACTCGGCACATTCGTTTCATGTTATGGAAGAAGGATTCCTTGTAGCCAGGCATTTCATGGATTTCTTGGTCGGATACCTGTACCCCCAAACGCATGGGTGATGGGGCTATTTTGGATGCTGAAACTCATATGCTGGCACTTCGTTGGTCTCTTTTTCGTGCCATGTGTGTGGATCAGCACCCGTGGGTCCTTATAGCCCATTATTTTCTTGAGGATCACGGGCTTCTGCATGGTAATACCCAAATTCGGAGCTCCTGGTGGCATGTTCTTAATGCAGACTCGCGGTTTTCTACTCCTTCCTCATCCCAGCTTGTTCATTTGGTCTGCTCCTCGAAATTGGTTCTCCAGAAGGCGCGTTGGCATCCATTGGAGGACCGCTTACATGCTAACTCTTTTCAACTGGAATTGTTGGCAGTTTCGCGACTACTTTCTTAGGAAGGCAAACATGAGCTCAGACCAAAATTTAACCGGATGGCACGTTTGGGCTTGACTTCAGTTGCAGATGCCACCCTTGCCAGTCGCAACGTCTTTATATCCTTTCGAACAGCTAGGAGGCTTTTGAGAATCCCTCGTGGATACTGTGATTTATGGGAACAGCTTTTGTCAGTGCTCCAGAGTAGGCAACCCTTTCTTGCCCTTGCTTTGGATTGTCCTTGGCAGGAATGGGACCTTGCGGGTCGGTTGAATTTGGGAAAGGCCTCAACTAACCAGGTGTATCATCTTCTGATTAAAGATCATCAATGGCTGGTTACTAAAGCTAATATTGTATGGGGATTGCGGAAATCTGAGTCATGGTGGAAGACAACTGTGATGGAGGGCTGGTTGAACAAGAAACCTTTCAAATGCAAGGTCGTTCTTTGGAGGGTGATGATTGGTGGCCTTCCACTTGCTTCAGCCCTTTCCAAGTGTCGAATCTCTAACGGCCATTGTTTCTTTTACACCACTACTGTGGAATCGGCCCGTCATCGATTTATTTCGTGCCCCCTCGCTAAGAATATCTGGTCACTCTTGTCAGCGGTTTGGCGCGCAGTGGTTGGCTTCTCGCTAAGCCCTTTGGATTGGGTTTTTGTACGACCAAAATACCCCACACCGGCACAGCCGCATATGAAGATCTTGTTTCATTTTCTTAGATACTTGGGATGTTGGCACAATTGGACCACTCGGAATGCCTTTATTTTTGATTCAGCCTCTAATGTCCCGGCACATATTGTGAGGCTTAAAGGTCTCTTGCATTGGCAGATAGATCTCATTCGGCACTCGGGCTTACTCCCTCGGGAGGACTTACTTCCCTGGCATATGGCAATTTCCTCTGCGGCTTTGCCATGACTTTTGTAACTCTTTTGTAGTTTAGTACTGGAGCCTTTACATATGATGGCTTCGTGCCATAATGTATCTTGTAATCAAGTAAACTTGTACTTTTTTTCGTAATTAATACAATTAACTTTTACGAAAAAAAAGAGAGAGAGAGAGTTGATGGTTCATTTTCCGATCGGAAAACAGCAATTTGTTGCAGAAAACAAGCATCTAGGGGTCTAAGTAGGTAGGAGATAGCAGGGAGTTACCTTCCAGGGGTTAGCAACAAGATTGCCGTCACCTCTGGCAGTAGGTGATTGCATTAAATGTAGGTTGGAGCAGGGAACAAACAAAATTTAGGGTTTTTTCGTGAAAAAAATCAGATTTCTCTCTCATCTTGGCTTTCTCTCACCTTCTCCATCCCATTCTTAGGAGATCTCAACATTTCTCAGCCATTTTGAGCAGATCTCAGCCAAATTTGGTGGACAACAGAGACATCTTTGCTATAAACCCTAAACTTTTGCAGAAATTAAGGTTTGACAGCCACCTTGGGACCTGTGGCAATTGGTGAAGGCATCATACATTGAATTCAACATCTGAAATTTGTGTAATTGTCAGGGAGTTCAGATGCCAACCCATTCATTGTAATTTGGGATAGCATTTGTCCAATTGGTGGTTCCATTTGTGCAAGTCCTGGGTGGAAAATCAAGGGGCAATTGGCCTAAATTGTTTGCTGACTGTTGCTACAACAAAGAGCCTTTTTGGAACAGCAAAGGAGATTGTGAGTCTCAGCTTGTACTCATTTCATTAGCAATCAAGTTTAAAAATTACCAAAAGGGGCGTCAGTTTTGGGGTCAATAGGATATCCAATGTTCGAGATTGTTAAGGTAATTTGTTCATTTCAAGTTATATTTATTTATTGATTGCTGTAGTTAAGTGCTTAGTCATGGAATTACTGCCCTTTCCAAGAAGGAAGGCTGGTTGCACAATGCATGCTAATCTCTAATTTTGCCCCATGCTTTGGACAACTGAGTAGCATCATCGTTGGGCTGATCACTAACAACATTAAGCACCAATCCCACTGATGTTTTGGGCTTCTTTGCCTTAGAATCTTCCAGGTTTTCTAATTTTCCAGCTTGTTGCCTACTGGAATGGTCCCTTGCAATGTGACCTTTTTGTTCACAAATGAAACATTTTTTTGCAACCATCAATTCCCTATGTTTTTGAGCCCTTACTTTGCTGTTTTGGCCTCTTTTCAAGCTGATTTTCAAATCTGCCCTTTTTCTCAGCCTTAAATAACTTTTTATTTGGCTTCTCCCCACTCTCTAGGAAGCCTGAATCCTTCCCACACAGTATAGTATTTGCTATAGCAGTAGTCTCTATGAGCTAAGACATGCTATACATGGTGGATCTTATGCAAAAATCCCTAATTCCTTTGGGCAAACCACAAACATAATTTTTCACTTGCTCATGAAGGGGTAGGGTTGATAAGAATTGACTTGTAGCAATGCATCCCAAAACTTCTTATTATATTGCTCCAAATTCTTATATTCCTTAGCATCCAACTTACTCCAAGTTGTCATGATGTCCACCCCAAAGGTACTTGTCAACCAATTCGATGCAAACATTTTCTTGAATCATACCCACGTTGACGGTGCTCTACCTTATATCAAAAGAATGGAGCACCATTGCAATGCATTTCCCTTCAAGAAAGCGACTTTCGAATCTTGGAGGACTTGGTGAATTTTCCCCTTGAATAGGTAGCATAAAACTGTTGAACGAAAGTCAAAGCTTTCAGCCTATCTTGTGTACCATTGAAGGACTTAAACTTCACTACTCTTCCACACTCAGTCTTTTGTTGCCCCTTTGGATGTCAAGTTATCATACATTGGTTGCTGCAAAAAGGGTGCATTTGCTGAATTTACATAAAGACCAATAACAAACGGAGCATTTGGATGACCAGCTCTCATTCCTTGAGCCCCATAGATATTTGGGGGTACAAATGAATTACTAAGCATGCTACTTTGTGCCCCAAGTATCGATCAAATGCTACTATACATGATGCGTTGAGTAGAAGCAAGGAGAGTACGCACATCAATCAAGGTGCAGTAGGAGTTTGGTGAACAGTGAGCGTGAGAGTGAGAGTCGATATATAGGTGTGTACCAATGTGGTACACACAAAGAATAAAATAATGTATTTATACTTAGGGTACGATACACTTACACCCACAAGGGTGAGTTCACATGTGTAAAGTAATATACACATGGGAGAGCATAAGGGGCCTTTATACCCAATAACTTTCCACTTAAAGGTCCTAAGTGAACCTTTAACCAACTCCCACAAGTCTAATGCAATACTCATGTGAAGCCTTTACAAGACTTTTAGTGAGAACATTTGCAGGGTTATCCTGTGAATTGATCTTCGTCAGTGTGACTAGACCATCATTCAGAACCTCTTTGATAAAATGATACCAAACATCAATATGTTTGATACGCGCATGAAACATGGCATTTTTAGCCAGACATACATGACTCTGGCTATCATATCTAAGTACAAGTGTTTTGGTGGGCAGCCCAAAATCCTTTACCAAACGACCAAGCCAAACAACTTCTTTTGAAGCTTCAGTGGCTGGAACATATTAAGCCTCAGTGGTAGAGAGTGCTACTATCTTTTGTAATCTCGAGTATCAAGAAACTGCCCCACTAGTCAAGGTAAATATGTACCCGCTAGTAGACTTGCAAGTATCCAAGTCACCTACCATGTCTGCATCACAATACCCTTGTAGAGCTAATGTACCCTTTTCATAGCAAATACATTTTTTTTTGTGTCCTTAAGGTACCGTAAGATGCATTTCACTACTTCCCAATGTGTTTTGCCAGGATTTGACATAAAGCTTCTCACTACTCCCATTGCACGAGCAATGTCAGGTCTAGTGACAACCATAACATACATAAGTGAGCCACAAGCTGAAGCATAAGGAACACCCTTCATAGAGGTGGCTGCCTTATCATCTTTTGGGCAATCTGCTTTGCTAAGCTTAAGATATGGTGGTAAAGGAACACCAAGGGGCTTAGCCTTTGCCATAGAAAAATGATAAAGTACTTTGTTGATGTACTTTTCTTGTGAGAGAAATAAGAGTTGCTGAAACCAGCCTTCCTCCTCGGATAGGGTGGTAAATCCTTGATTACAACTTAATTACAGCAGCAAACAATAAATGCAAATCTGAAAATACAAATTTACCTAGTGATCTTGGACAATGCACACCCGATTGGCCTCAAAATTGGATCCCCTTTCGGTATTTCTTTAGCTTTATTGAAGAAAAAGTTGACTTACAATAGGATTCTCCCAGTCCCTTTCGGTATTTCTTTAGCTTTATTCCAAGGGTCCAAATGCTGAGATCTTCGGAGCAAGGTTGTGAAATGGTTGGGAGATGAGAGGGAAAGCCGTAGAGAGAGAAAATTTAGAGTTTTGTTGCGAAGAATGACTGAAAATCAGTCAAATGCAGTTGCTGCCCTGCCACAATAGCATGTAGATGCAAAGAACTAAAGAAAAGCAGTCATTTACTGTTGCTGCCCTGCGTCAACATCCTGTAGATGCTGTCTCTTCTTGTTGATTGGTCTTCTTTTGTCCCTGGCTGCCTCAGAAGGTCCTCCAATGGCTGCAAATCAGACCAATAGCCTCCCCTCCCTCTCTCTTGCAGGCTGAATTTATAGAAATGCCTCTTTCCAGCCTCTAAAGACGTTTTTCAGTCTTGCATGGGCATTTTTCACAAGTGGCAGCCTTCCAAAATGGTTTTTTCAGCATTTTCCATAATTAAATATTAATTTTCAGCCTTAAAATACTGAAAATTAATCTAATAATTATTTCGGTGCCCTGAAAAATAATTTGACTGGCCAATAATTAAATTTGCTAGGCAACTTCCATTCCCGAGTGTCTTTGCGTTATCTTTAACCATCTGATTGGTGTTAGGTACCATTAAATGCCACTTCTCTAGTGCCACCAATTGACACTTATTGCCAAATGGATGACCTAGGCCAACAACTGACACTAGATACTACCAAGTACCTGTGCGGCATAACTTACTGTAACTTTTGTCTTTGACATCCCGTGATTTCTTGGAGTCTCGAGCTTGTAAATTTACTCTAATCCCAGTTACACCTCATGTCTGCAACGTTTACTTAACCATGTGATTAAAAATTAATCCACATGTTAAGTGAGGTTTGAAAAATACATGTCCTCATGACAGTTGCTACTCTCTATCTCTTGTCACACGCATGCCCAAAATGTGTTTAGATGCACCTAAGTTCCTCATGGAAAAAGCTAAGCTTAGTTGTTTTTTCAATGATCTAATCTAGCTTTTATGTTTACCAACAATAAGCATATCATTCACATAAAGCATAAGTATAATAAGGCTTCCATTATCAACCTTCTTAATATATAAGCAGTGACCTGCTTTGCTTTTGTGAAATCCATGTGAGAGCATGAAGGCATCAAACTTTTTATACCATCGTCTAGGGGTCTGTTTCAAACCATACAAGCTTCTCTTAAGCTTACATACCAAATGCTCCTTGTATAACAAAACCTTCGAGTTGTTTCATGTAGAACTCTTCTTCCATATCACCATGCAACAATGTAGTTCTAACATCCATCTGATCAAGTTCAAGATCCATAGATGCTGCAATGGCAAATAATACCTGAAGATTGGTCATTTTGATGACAGGAGAAAAGACTTCTTGAAAATCAATGCCTTCTTTTTGTATACAGCCCTTAGCCACAAGTCTGGCTTTGTATTTGGGTTTGCCATCCATACATTTGATTTTATAGACCCATTTGTTAGGAATGGCTTTTCTATCCTTGGGTAATGAAACCAAATCCCAAGTATCATTCTGATACAATGACTTCATTTCTTCTTGCATAGCTAGCTCCTACTTTTTCTTTAATTCACATGATAAAGCCCCTTTATACCTAAGAGGCTCACCTGTCCAAAGAGGGATCAAACCTTTGTATAGGTCTTCTGACACATGTAGACCTTCTTACCCAATGATTTGTGTTATTGGGTAATGGATCCACATCCAAAGGAATGTCAATGACCTCATTATTTGACTGCTTAATTGCATGTTTAGGTTGCTGTAATATAATTTCATGTTGCTGTAATTCATTTTCAGCATGCTGATTTTGTTGCCCTAGCTGATTTTCAGCATCTCCTTGCTGCCCATTTTCATCTGGCGGCTCAATGATGATACGCTGATTATCATAATCAACATCAAACGGAGCTGAATTTTCAATGGGGCTGATGGCTGTTCAAGAGGCTGATCATGTTGAAACTTCACTTTTTTTTTGTTTGAGTCATTAGATGTGATATTTTCCAGCAGCTTTGACTCATTAAATACCACATTCCAGCTGCGTAGCACTTTTTTTATGTTTGGAACCCAAACTCTATAGCCCATTTAACCTTCATCTCCATAACCCATGAAGATGACTCAATGAGATTTCATGTCAAGTTTGGTCTTGCTATCAACATGTACATGTATATAGCATCCGCAGCCAAAAACTCTTAAGTGGTCATGTGAAGCAGGTTTGCCAGACCAAACCTTTTCAAGAATGCCACTTTCAAGTGCACGATGTGGAGATCGGTTGCAGATATGCACTGCGGTTTTTAAGTGCCTCTCCCCAAAACAATTGCGGGAGATTAGCTATGGACAGCATGCACCATATCTTCTCACATAACGTGCGATTCAATCGCTCAGCCACACCATAAGATGACGGATTATAAGGAGCTATAAGCTCCCTTTTAATCCCATTGGCATTACAAAATTTATTGAATTATTTAAATACATACTCTCCCTTGTTATCTGTTCTATGCATTTTAATTTTAAATCCTTTTGAGTACTAACAAATGCATAAAACCTTTTAAAAGCATCCAATGCCTCACTTTTCTACTTAAGCAAGTAAACCCATAGCTTTCTAGAATGGTCATCAATAAAAGACACAAAATAACGAAAACCACTTTGAGTTTTTATTGGCATGGTGCATACATCAGAATGGATTGAGTCCAAGATACATGCCTTCCTAGAGGCTTCATGAGAGTATAGACTCTTTACATGTTTACCCAGAACACAGTCATCACAAAAGTCAAGCTTTGAGTTTTCACATTAACTTTTCCTAGTCAAGAAAGTGCCTGTAAACCCTTTTGGCTCATGTGTCCAAGACACTTACGCCATAATTCCATGTGTGACTGCACTTTAGCAATTGCAACAAAATTTCCAGTAAGTGCCTTGTAATAGAGATAATATAGAGTCCCCTTTTTACCACCTCTAGTGACTAGCATAGACCCTTTCTGTATCTTCCACATTCCACCACCAAAAGTGGTGAAGTAACCTTTGCTGTCTAGCTGTCCAATTGAAAGCAAGCTCTTCTTGATGCAACAAACTTGTGTTTTGTGCTTGGGCATGCGAATGCCCTGGTAGAGAAGGGAGAGAAACAAATTGCTGATCGAAAAAAAAAAGTCGTTGACCTGCCTGTCTCCTGCTTGACCCTGTTGACTTGTCATGCGCGTCACATGCTGCCCGCCTGGCCTTGGCCCTGTCGACCTCTCACACGTTGCTTGTCTGCTGGTTGTGTGCTGGTCAGCCCCGTGCCCAACAGAACTTGGTTGCGTGCTGGTCAGCCTTGTCGAGATGAGCCAACTCCTTTCGTGATGACCTGGAATCTGTGGCTGTTGCCTACAGTTTGCAACTGCTGCCTGTACTTGTCGCTTGCGACTGTTGCCTGTAGCAGACGACGTTGCAGTTGCCGCTTGCTTGGACCATCGTGCTCTGATACTAGTTTGATGAGTTGAGCAGAAGCAAAGAGATTATGCACGTCAATCGAGGTGCAGCAGGAATTTGGTGAATTGCGAGTGAGTGAGTGAGAGTTGACAGATAGGTGTGTACTAGTGTGGAACACAAAGAAAAAAGGAATGTATTTATACTTAGGGCACGATACACTTACACTCACAAGGGTGAGTTCATATGTGTAAAGTAATATACACATGGGAGAGAGGAGCCTTTACACCCAACAATACATAGGTTTTGCACATTTCCAACCATACTTGAATACATTGGGCGTTGCACACACCATGCATTGGTTGTTGCATATCATAGGGATTTGTGCCATACATTCTTGTATGCAGTCCCATTTTCAACCATAGCATAAAAAATTGTGCTACCACCAAAGTATCTTGGCTTGGCACTTCCATGATGGCCTTGCCCTGGTGGTACCAATTGTTTTACTTCATTGCCTCTTTGGATGCTTTAATTGAAGGCTTTGGCATTACCTTCGATGCACTTTGCTGTCCCGATGGTGTAGAAGATGACTTATTCTTCTTGCCATTGTTATTCTTCTTCACATCATTCAAAAATTGGGTGAATTAAGGATCCTTTTCCAATTCAACAAAGAGATTTGTTGCTATCCTCATTTGATTCTTGAATTGGTCATTAAATTCCTCTTCACTTTGCTGGTCATCAGTCTCATTATGCCTTGAAGGCCATGCATCTTGCCCAACAGCAACATTTTGAGCTTGATTTTCATGGTTTAAGTCTTGTCCAAGATTAGGCATTGCATTTCTTCTTCCCCATGTGAGTATCCATGCTGAGAGGCATTATCATTGCTTGATTCTATCTCACTATATAAAAACCTATTGTTGTAATGTCTGAGCTGAGACCAAAACTCAGCTCTAGCACAAATCTTTGGCTTGCAACCAGCTACCTTGGGTCCACCAAATCAAGGGATTGAGTGGTATTCCAGCAATGGAACCATGAAACTAGCCTTCCTTGGAAAGAGTGATAATTCCTTGATTAAGAACTTAATTACAACAATCAACAAATAAACATAAATTGAAATGCATAATTTACCTTAATAATATCAGATAGTAGATATCCTGTTGGTCCCAAAGTTGGTGCGCCTTTTGGTATTTCTTTAACTTCAATTACCAATGGATGTATTACAAGCCAAGATTTCACGATCTCCTTGGCTGATCCAATAATCAGCAAATAAATTGGGCAAGTTGCCCCTTGATTTTCACCTAGGACTTGCTCTAATTGGATGCCAACTGGCCAAATGCTGTCCCAAATCTACAATGGATGGTTGGACATGTGAAATCCTTGACAATACAACAAATTGTAGGTGCTGATTTCAGCGTAGGATGCCTTATCCTATCGGCACGGGTCCCAAGGTGGCTGCCAAACCCTAATTTGTGCAGAATTTTAGGGTTTACAACAAAGATCCCTTTGTTGTCCACTGAATTTGATTGAGATTTGCTCAAAATGGTTGAGAAATGTTGAGATCACCCGAGAATGGGTTTGAAAAGGTGAGAGAAAGCCAAGATGAGAGAGAAATCTGATTTGTCTCGCAAGAAAACCCTAAAATCTGCATGCTGTTTGCTCCACCCTGCATTTAATGGAGTTACCTATTGCCAGGCACCTTCAAAATTTTGTTTGGAAGGTGTCTCCCTGTTGTCGCTTGCTTGTTGAGGTCCCTAGATGGCTGTCTTGTTCAGCAAATTGCTGTTCTCTCATTAGAAAATGGACCAAAAGCTCCCTCTCTCTCTTCTAGGCTGTAAATTGATTGAATGGTAGAGACCCAGCCCCCAAAAACGTTTCCCCAGTTTGCATGGGCATTTTGGCCAAGTGGTAGCCTCCTAAATTCTTTTTTCAGCATTATCCAATAATTTAATTAATTTTCAAAATCAAATAATCTTGAAAATTAATTTCAGTTCTTTTAACCTTGCCCAAAATTAAATGTGCCCATCCATAAATAAATTGGCTAGGCCATTTGCAACTTGGAGTAGTTTCTAACCTTTGTTGACCCTTAGATTGGCATTAGTTCATTAATTAATGCTAGTCCTAGTGTCACCACTGAGACTTATTGGCCAAACAATTGTCGTAGGGTCAAAATTGACACCAACTAACCACCAAAACCCAATTGGCATAACTTAACACAACTTTCGCCTTTGACACCCATCACATCCTTGGGGTCCTTGGCATATGACCATGAAATAATTGCCATGTGCATTACGTGCTAAACAACCTTGGAAATTTGATTAATATCTTAATCAAATGTTATTAGCAAGATTAGAGCATCTCAAAATTTCATATCCCTGTGACATTGCTTTTCTTGGGTTTGTTGCCTTGTGATATGGCCAGCTTGAGTTGCGTTTCCTCTCAAAAACTGCCACCCAACATGCAATGGCCATCTTGGAGCAACTGCTCGTCAGCCCTGATTTGCGCTTTGGTGGAGCTGCCCAGTATTTTACTCAGCATTAAGGCCACTCTGCTGCCCTCTCTTCCCTTCAGCATGTTCCAGATAGATTTACCTATCTGATCTGTGTTTACAGCAGTTGAGGTCATCCAAAGGATTGGGGGATTGTTGGTTATCATTTCCATCCACTTTGACAGCTCCGAAGATTGTGTTTCACTCCCTTCATTCCTGTCCTTTATATCTTAGTGCATACTTTGTTCACTGACTGCAGGACTGCGTTTTGCTCCCTCCATTGAGCAGCTCCTTTCCTCATCATCAACACCTCTGCCTGAAGGATTGTGTTTTGCTCTATAGTGCAGATTCTTCTAGATGCTACTGCTTAATCAACTAAGACCGTGCAGTTATCTCCACGCTCCACTCCATTGTATTAGCATGATTTAGTGTTGATTGTTCATTATTCATCTTCTTCTTCAATGTTTTGGAGTTCCTTTGTCTTAGTGTTTGCCATACATTGCATTACTCCTTGCAAAACCTACCATTTCTTGACAGTTGTGAGCTTTGTTGGAGTTTGACAGAGATGGTGCAGTGTTGGGACTCTGTTTATGTGTACATTTTGTTGCATTGGTCCTGCCCATCAGTTCATGGTCACTAGAAAAGATAGGCAATTGCAGATGCTGAAGCCAGCACATCTAAGAAGAAGTAAAGACCAAGAAGGAAGTGTGAGGTTCCTGCCACATGGCAGTCAGCCAGCCACTATTTCAGCATTACTTTATTCAGGTTGGACTGTCTCCATTTCACCTTTTGAGGCAGTAGGTCCACAACAAGTATAAGTGCATGAGTATCTTCTACATGTGAACATGCTTTAGGGGATCCACAAAAAGCATAAATATGATTGCGGACCCTAAGGGCATCCTTTTTGTGTATGATGAAAGGAGCCCTCCAAACGGGGAGGGGGTTGTATAGCGGAGCATGGAGAAGATTGGCTGTGTGATAGGGAATGCCAAGGTGAGGAAGGATGGTGGTGGATGTGCATGGAGAGTGCAAGTGAGAAGGTGGCTGCAAAGAGGAGGGTGATGCAAGGGGAGACGATGTTGAGAAGGTAGAGGGGGCATTCAACAGGGAAGGAAATGGGCAGCAATGTTCATAGACTGCCGGTTTGCAACTCTTGGTGATACTTGGTGGTAGAGGCCCTTTTCGTGCACTAAGTATCTGTGTGCCAGGAAGATTATGCGGTTGCATTTGCACTTTACTAAGTCATTGTGCCACTCTAGGCTACAAGCACTTTTTTGTGACCCTCATTATGATCGGAGTAAAAGTTTTTTAAGAAGATAAATCTGAACTTAACGAAAACTTACACCAGCAAAGTTCTGTTCAATATGCTCAAATGGAAAAGAATTAGAATTGTTAGTAAGAGTGATAGTCATGCATATCACTAGAGCCTCATTTGTTTGTAGCTATACATAATGGTGTAACACAAAGGATGCTTTTCATTTTGCTGTCAGAATGGATCTTGTTTCACTCATCTTCCTTTATGTTCAATCAGCTTGAGCCTGTCTTCTTAGTGTTTATAACATTGTAAATGCTAGTTTTTATTCCCTTATCTTGAGGACATCCTTTTCTCTTTTTGTGTTCTATATGGGGTGCTCTTGGCATGATTGAATGCTTCCTTTGATCCCTTGGCTTGTAATAAGCTTGATATTGTTGTGTTTTGTATGGGCTGGTGTCTTTTTAGTACTGTCTAAGGTTAATCTTTTCTATGCTTTGTTATTTCAGTATGTATCATAAGGGTGATACTTTTGGTCGATTGCATTTTGCAGGCAGCTCTCTTGGGAACAACCAAATAAATGCTACACTCAATGATGGCAAGACACTTGTTAGAGCCTCACTGAGACGTAACATGGAGAAACATGATAGTGCTGAGAAGTTCGGAAGAAACAAGTCTTTTCCAAAGTTGGTCACTAAAGTGGAAGCTCAGGTATGTCAATGAAGAGGTGGCTTAGTTTATGATGCTGTTAAAAAAAGATCTATCCTTGATGCATTGTTAAAAAATGCAGCTAAAAATCAAGAGAGAACTAATACAAAGACAAATTGAATCTACTTTGGTTGTTCATGGCCTTTTATAAAGGTGCCCCTACTTAGAAATTTTGCATATTATAGATAGAGGTCAAAGAGGTCAAAGATCCCAACAATTAGGAATATTTAAGTCATGTAGGTCAAATTTTGTGAAATACGAGTGGAACAACATTTTAAATGGATTATTTCAGAAAATGTAGAAATTAATGAAAACACTCAAATCTAGAAGTAGAAACTCTTACTAAACCATGAAAAGAGCAAACGATGAACTTTTGGTAAGATGATATGCTTCGTTACAATAAGATCAAGAGGATATTTGATATGGAGAGCATTCACTTTGTGTCCATGAGTTCAAGCATTAGTAGGCACAATCTTTTTTGCCTAAAGAGGATTCAATCTTAAAATTTAACTTGTATATGCAGTTAGCCCATGTAATTGGCCTCTTTGTAAGAACATTAGGTCCTAAATGCACTATTGAAGAATAAATAAGAGAATCTAAATCCAGAAACTATTCTCAAATCTTATATCATAGTAAAAGTATGAAGTATGACTGGCGACAATGTACCTGCATTGTATGTCAGCCCCTTGTGCTATCCAGCAGCCTCCTGCACTTTGTATTCGTATAGCACACCCCTGTCCAATTTCAGACTGTCCCATGATCAATCACAATCAATGCTCAAATAGCCACAACAAGCCACGGATTCTCCTACTTGTAGTGCCCTTTCTTGCCACAATGGTGACACTCCACATTTTTGCCACAAGACTTGCTGCGAGCTCTATTTTCAGAACTTCCCTTTTGTAGTGCCCTTTCTTGCCACAATGATGACACTTCACATTTTTGCCACGAGACTTGTTCCGTGCTCTATTTTTAGAACTGCCATTTTGCTGAAATCTTCCCCTAGTGTGCAATGCATTAGAAGACTTATTTGTTGAATTATTTTGCCTATTGAGTTCTTCTATTAGCAAAGAACTCTCCACATAAGAATATAACAGCTGAGCATTTGAGTTACTCAAAGCTGTCCTGAAAGTATCCCAACCTTTAGGCAAAGTGTATCCCAACCTTTAGGCAAAGTGCATGGCAAGAAAGTAGCCTTGAACTCATCATCAATGTGAAAATCTAAAGCAATCAGCTGACTGAAAATTGAGTTGAACTCGTTTAAATGTGCAAACATGGTTGTATCTTCCTTCATGCGAAGGTCCATCAACTTTTTCAGCCAATAAACCTTACCAGCTGCACTTTTCTAAGCATACACTTCCTCAAGTCTTTGCCATATTTCATATGCAGAATTGAGCTTCTCAATGTTAAAGAGCAAGTTGTCTGACACTAAGAGCTCCATGGTAGAGCATGCAAGCTCATCCAAATCATCCCATTCTTCTTGTTCCATACTTGCTGGTCTTATTCCCTTCACTTTGATGGGCTTTACCTGTTTCTTCTACACCAAGACATTGTAGCATTGTCTTTGCCATATTGCAAAATTATGTGCACCCTCAAGCTTCTTGATGTGCAAAAGGTTGCTGTTGTCACTGTTTCCAGCCATGATTTGCAGCACTAAATTGACTCAAATGTTAGTAAATACAAGCCCAAATGTTACACAAATGACCAGGTATGCTGCAAGTATCAACCAACAATGAAAATCAAGAAATTGCAGAAATTTTAGATCTGTAAATTGATTTCTAGATGTGAAATCCCTAAAATTCTGATGCAATTTCTGCTCCAAATGTATTCTCGGACACAAATTTGATGATTGTGGTCAAAAGCCCCAAATTTTCAAAGGAAAATCCGCCCAAATTGCATCATACATGTACCCAAGTGCATATACCAGGCAATTCTCGCTTAAATTGATGCCCCAATTTTCTTGGTTTCAATGTGCACAAATTGCAGTGAAATTGACAAAATTTCACTAAAATTTGAAAAGCCCTAAATTTTCCAAGGAAAATGTGCACCAAATTTGCAATGTTTGAGTTGGATTGTCTTGTTCTGTATCAAAATCCTTAAATCCAAGAAAAGCCCCAATTTTTCCGGTCAAAATTGCACACTGTGTGGGGGCATGCAAACGCCGGTCAATGAAACGGAACAAATTACATAAAATAATTAAAAAAATGACAAAATATCTATAGAATCTGAGGCGCCCTAGATAGTTTTGGTGTTGTGCTTATCGCCCGCTCGTCAGCTATCACTTGTGTTGGCCTGAACTTGCATGACTATTGACGGTGTTAACCTATCTTATCACCTTTGGACTGCGCCCTCGTTGACTGCTCCCAGTCCGTTGCCTAGTTTGTTTGACGTGCTGCCTGATCGTGCAGTCCGCCACTTGCTTCCCAGGCTTGCCCACTTGTTAGTAGTCTACTTTGCCAACTGTCCATTTGACAGTTGCCTTGAGAAGCGTGCTCTACTGAGCTATCTTGAGAAGTGTGCACTCCTTGCCTGCTCTAATACCAGTTTGTTGGCGAGTGTGCGAGGATTGAGACAGAGTGCTCGCGGTTGAGGTATGCATAGTGAGAGAGGGAGTGAGCGCAGAGTAGAGAGTGAGGAAGTGTGAGAGCTTGACACTCGATGTGGGTACAATGACGAAGTGTATCACTTTAGGTTTTGGATACTATATATAAAGTACATGTGTAAGGGTGCATGCACATCTGAACACCGTAAAAGGCACGGTGACCCTTTATTCCCAACACCAAATTTGATATGGGTTAATTAGTCTCTTGAACCTCCCCGAAATTCTTTAATTTTAGTTGCTAAAATTTAAGTCTTAGGCTCTCAATTTTAAGCATGTATCTTGACGTGGTTGTCAAATCCTAATGTTTGTTGTAAATTAGGATTTAAAGCAGTGAGAGAGGGAGTGAGTACAGAGTAGAGAGTGAGAGCTCGACACTCCATGTGGATACAATGACGAAGTGTACCACTTTAGGTTTTTGATAATATATATAAAGTACATGTGTAAGGTACATCTGAACACTGTAAAAGGCTTGGTGATCCTTTATTTCCGACACCAAATCTAATACAGGCTTTTTGGTCTCTTAAACCTCCCCGAAATTCTTAGTAGCTAAAATTCAAGTCTCAGGCCCTCAATTTTAAGTACTATCTTGAGGTGATTGTCAAATCCTAATGTTTGTTGTAAATTAGGATTTAAAGCAAAGATTTTCCAAGATCTCCATTTTTGATGACTCAAGTGGTTGGATTTTGTTGAGATAATTGAGAGATGGTTGTAGAATGAGAGAGAATGTTGCAGAGAGAAATTTCAAAGTTTCACCATCATAAGAAAGGCTAAGAAATTGTTGCTACTTTCCTCAAATAGCCATGAAAATTGTTATGCTAAAATTCACGTCTTAGGTCCTCAATTTTAAGCACTATCTTGAGGTGATTGTCAAATCCTAATGTTTGTTGTAAATTAGGATTTAAAGCAAAGATTTTCCAAGATCTCCATTTTTGATGACTCAAGGGGTTGAATTTTATTGAGATAATTAAGAGATGGTTGTAGAATGAGAGATAATGTTGTAGAGAGAGAAATTTCAAAGTTTCACCATCATAAGAAAGGCTGAAAAATTGCTGCTACTTTTCTCAAATAGCCATGGAAACTGTTACATATAGCTTAGCACCACCAAAAAGGCTGTTGCTCCCTCCTGTGTGTCATCATCTACACCAGGACCTTGGGCCGTTGTCACTTGCACCTAGAGAGCTCCAAACCGCTGTCACTTGTTGTAGGATTGACTGCTGGTAGCTACAAATCACATTAGCAAGATCTTCTTGCTTTATAATAGCCTCCTTCTCTCTTACAATATGATTGGAGCTTGGAGTAGACTTCCACCAGTCCCCAAATATGTTTTTCCTACTTACATGGGCAAGTTTTGACAAGTGGTAGCCTACTAATTCCATTTTTCAACATTATCCAAGTTATTAAGATAATTTTTAGAATATTAATTTTGAAAATTAATTTAATAATTAATTTAGTACCTGGAAAAACAATTGTAATAATTAAATTGACTAGGCCAATTTGTCTTCCAAGTATCCTTGAGCAGTTATTAGTTCTTACACTGACATTAATTAATTAATTAATTAATTAATGCCTAGTCTCCGATGACACGAGTGACATTCGTGGCCAATAAATTGGTCTTGGTTAAAATCTGACACCGGTATTTACCTAGCACTTGTCAGACATAACTTATTATAACTTTTGTCTTTGGCATCAATTGATATCTTGGGGTCGTTGGTCCCATACTATGAGATAATTGATATGCACCTTACATGTGTAAGTCACATTAGTATATTTGATTTAACTTTTAATCAAATATCGAGCAAAGCAATAAAGTATCATGTCCTCGTGATAGGCACCCCCTTGAAGTTCTTGCAATCGTCCTTGATTGCACTGCAATGTACCAAAGTATCCATTGCCACTACTAGAAATACATGCTAGCATCGTAGTCAAACATGTGCACCTATTGCTTAACCATGCTCATGTCCTTTACAAGTGAAATTCTAGTCACTTAAACTAGTTACAATTGACACACATGAATCATAACCATAAGGGATGTATCCACATGTCAAAATCCAACACTATTTTGACTACTAAGGCATTGTGATGCATAAACTAAGCATAAACAACAGCTCATAGCAATGATGTACTACATGATACTCATGTAAAGTATACATCAGCTACAAACTGCATGTAACTTATGCAATTGTATTTCTCTTGCGTCACTTGCAAATGTACACTGCATACCATCCATGTATCCATACATAACTTGCAAATGTACATCACATCAAAATGTACATTCCATGTATTTCATACATGCTGGCAACGTTGCTGTAGGTGCAAACCATCTTCCCTTCCATTATCTCTAGTGTTTCTCTAGGTCCAAAATGAAACCTGGTTTATAGATCACAAATGTACCAATGACGATAATGTATCATTGGTTTCCTTAAAAAAACATTGCTTCCCAACCAGTCAATGAACTGGGCTAGGGCTAGAGCCTCTGTTCAGTTCAGAGCCTTCAACTCATGGGAGAGTGTTACAGAAGCTTTTTTATGCTTTCTAGCCTTCGGAAAGATTTATCCTAGGTGCCTTGCCAGCACCTACTAAGTGTTTGAAATTGATATGATGTTAAATAAATAGATAAGGTATCCTATGAATAGGTAATTATTTGGTCTCGGTAAACCGCAAAGGAATTGTTTTACAGGAATATTTAGAGTTATCAACAATAGTAAAAATATTTTATTTTTCAAACCCTTACACCACTTTTCAAAATTAAGAAATAGGCAATCAGGAAAAAGAGTCTAATTTTTTTTGTTGTCATCCAAAGCATTTCGAAAAAAAGAATCAATTTAGCTAAAGTGACGCTTCCCTTACGATTCTTTTGGGCCTTTTTGTCTAAAGGAAGCTTCCCATATCTAATCACCCAAAAAAAAAGCCAAACGACGGCGAAGCAAAACTAAAAAAACAAGTCTACTGACATATGACGGCATTACTTGTAATAAGGTAGCTTCGTTATTTCAATATAACTTTGACAAAAAACAAACATAAACAAAGGGTGAAGAGAAAATGTCAGTTTTTCACAGTCTCAAAATAAACTAAAAGAACTCGTTACTTACTTTTTTTGAGTGCTATGAAATAGAATAGTTTCTTATGCGCTCTGCAGTTTCCTAACCAGCCATTCCAATCAGATAGTTTCCAAGCCACCTATCCAATTTGGTTAGCTCATGAAACAAAGACCAAAATGAGACAAAGCTTTGATTGGGTACTAAAGGTCCTATGATCGCCAATTGGGGATTTAGTTTACCCTTGGATTTCGCCGATATAGCTTATGGTCCTGGTGTCTTGAGATCCCGTTTCGTTAATTGTCTTTTAGCAAGCAAGGAGTTGGCTTTTATAGAGCTGCTTATAATTTGGCTAATTTATATCTTATCGCCATTTTACCTTGACAGGCAAAAAGTGCACCCGTATTTGTTCGCATGTTTTTATTGTGCTTAGAACATGAGTTCATTGGATAGCCAATCAACTAAAAGATAAAGGAGAAAACCTTGATTTTCCATATAGACAAAGCTTGTCTCATATAACACAATAAAGCTCGCACAATAAGTACTCTATGTCAAGATTGTGGGAGAGAAGGAAGGAGTCTCACTTGTAGCTTTCTTGCTTGCATAATGGGGGAATACACACAAAGGTGGAGGCTGAAAACAGATTTCCTCTTCTTAGTTGTGTAAGCCAAAAGAACTCAAGTACATAGAGATAGAAGAACCCTATATATGGGTCTCAAACCAAACTCAACTAACTAAGGTGGCATACTAACTGAGCCGCGAACTAGAGTAGATAAGGATAGCTGTCATCTAGCTATTATTCATGGGCGGTGTACCAACCGTATCTGCAACTGACAAGTTGGTGACATAAATGCACAACGGTCACCGTGGCATATCACGAGTGGAGCTCGATATCTCAACACTCCCCCTCGAGCTCAATCCCAATTCCTTCACACCAAGCAGGTCTTTGAACTTGCGCAGCTTCTCTACGCCCAATGCCTTTGTAAATATGTCAGCTACCTGATCCTCTGTGCTGACATAAACTAGATCAATAAGACCTAGTAAAACCCTCTCCCGCATATAGTGATAATGCACCTCAATGTGCTTTGTTCTAGTATGATAGACTGGGTTATTTGCCAAGTGTATACTGCTCATGTTGTCACAATAAATGACAACTGGCCCATCTGTAGGCTGATGCATATCATAAAGTAGCTTATGCAACCAAGCTATCTCACATGCAGCCATTGCTGTACCCCTGTACTTAGCCTCTGTGCTCGACAAGGCAACTGTAGGCTGTTTCTTGCTGCTCCAAGTGACTGCAACACTCCCAAAAGAGAACACATATCCACTGGTAGATCGTCTATCAGAAATACTACCAGCCCAATCAGCATCAGTGTATCCATGCAACTGTATCTGAATCCCAGTCTCATAAAGTAGTCCATACTGCAATGTGGACTTCACATACCTGAGTATGCGTCTAGCCGCATCCAAATGCGGTTTCCTTGGAGCCTGCATAAACTGGCTTACCAATCCAACAGCATAGCTCAAATCTGGCCTGGTAATAGTCATATAAATCAAACTTCCTACTATGCGTCTGTACATAGTAGGGTCTTCCAAAAGCTCACCTGCATCTGCTCTCAGCTTCACATTCTGCTCCAAAGAAACTGAAATAGGCTTACAGTCTGTCATTCCATATTTGGACAGCATGTCCAATCCATACTGCCTCTGCAAGAGCCGTATCCCACTTGGTGATCTAATCACCTCAATGCCCAAGAAATAACGCAGCTCTCCCAAATCCTTCATCTCAAACTTCTGCTTCAATAGCATTTTTACATGAAGGATATCTTCATCACTATCACCTGTGATAATCAAATCATCAACATAAATGACAAGCAACATAATATCTTTCTCTATTTTTCTCACATAAAGTGAGAAATCTGCCTTGGAAATCTGAAAGCCAATAGTGACAAGATACTGTCCTATCTTGTCAGACCATGCTCTAGGTGCTTGTTTCAAGCCATACAAGGCTTTCTTCAACCTGCAAACAAACTCAGGATGAACAGTATGCACATAACCTGGTGGCTGCTCCATATAAACCTCTTCTTGCAAATCACCATGCAAGAAGGCATTCTTTACATCCATCTGATGTAAAGACCATCTCTTTGATGCAGCCATAGCAATGACTGCTCTTACGGTTGCCATCCTTGCAACCAGACTGAATGTTTCTTCATAATCAATGCCATATGTTTGTGCATACCCCTTGACTACTAATCTTGCCTTGTATCTATTCACAGAACCATCTGCATTGTGTTTCACCTTATAAACCCACTTACAACCAATTGCATTTTTATCTTTAGGCAAAGGTACCAATTTCCATGTAGCATTTGCTTCCAAGGTATCCATTTCTTCATCCATGGCTTTCTCCCATTTTTCTTTTCCCATGGCTTGCTTAAAAGAAGTGGATTCTGGTTCCTGTATCACTTTGACCATATATGCATAGTGAATGGCTGTAAATCCATCATATTTCAGCCTATCCACAGGATACCTAGCTTTGGTAGACCTGCGCAAAGTAGGTTCACTCCCAGGTGCTCTCAAAACATCCCTGGTCTTCCTTACTCCAGGTGTAACAATAGAAGGAATACCCAACTCATCATCAATGCTTTGTTCTGAGCCACTGGATTCACCATCCATATAAGAGTGACCTGCATTCACATTAAACATGGGCTGATCTACCTTCTCTTTTCCTTTTCGTGATACCTGCATACCACTATCTGCATTGCTTTGATAAGATTCTCCTGATCTCAATTTGCCTGTCCATGGCGAAGAATGTGAACCACTGCTAGAGGACGCTCCAGGTCCACTAATATCTTGTGACTGCTGCTGTGAATTCTGTGCAGCATTACCATTTTGTGCATCTACATTATCAATCACATTTGCTGGTTTATACCAGCTACTCATCTCATAAAAAACATCATCTCTGCTCACTGTAAACTTACGAGTAGAAGGGTTATAGCATCTATACCCTTTTTGCTGCAAAGAGTAACCAATAAAGATGCACTTCTCAGCTTTTGGATCCAACTTGAATCTCAACTCATCTGGCACATGAACATAGGCAATGCAACAAAAAATTTTTAAATGAGAAATATCTGGTTTCCTACCAGTATACCTCTCCTTTGGAGTCATCCCATGTATTGCTGCAGTGAGAGTCCTGTTCATTATGTAGACTGCTGTAGCAACTGCCTCAGCCCAATAAAAATCTGGCAGGTCTTTTTCATTGAGCATGGCACGAGATACCTCTCCAATATGCTTGTTTTTCCTTTCTACAATTCTATTTTGTTGTGGGTATGAGTGTATGAATATTGTTGCTTTATGCCATGCTCTTGCAGGAACCTTGCAAACTCATTTGAGAGGTACTCTCCTCCTCCATCTGACCTTAGGGATTTTATTTGCAGGCCTGTTTCTTTTTCAACCATAGCTTTAAGAGTTTTGAAATGCCCAAAAACTTCACTTTTCTTTTTCATAAAATACACCCAAACTTTTCTGCTATAGTCATCAATAAAAGTGACAAAATAATGACAACCTCCAAGAGATGCAGCTTTAGTAGTCCACACATCAGAGTGGATTAATTCCAATGGCTTCTTACTCTCTTGAACATGTCTAGGAAATGGTTTTCTTGCCTGTTTTCCAAACTGACAGGCTTCACATACCTTATGCATTTCTGCAACCTTGAGTTTAGGCAATCCTGCAACAATATTTTGGACTTGCATTGATTTAAGTCGCTGTACATTAACATGACCAATGCGTTTATGCCAGATATCAATATCTGCAACTACACCGGTCCCATGTGCAAACATTGCTGCACTCAATTCAGGCATGTCTGCATCCAACGTAAACATTCTGCCCTTTTTTTTTCATTTTGCTATCAAGCGACCTTTATTTTTCATATCCTCAATAAAGCATCCATGAGAATTAAATTTGACTTGCAAGCCCTGCTCAACCATTTGACCAACAGAAACTAGGTTCTTGGTGATATTTGGGACATGAAATACATTCGACAGGTATTTTTTTTTCCCATCCTGCATAGACAAAGGAATTTTTCCAATCTGCACAATAGGATGTGCAGTATCATCACCAGTCTCCACAAATCCTGGTTTTTCCATTTTCCTTGCATCCTGCATTCATTCTGCATGACCTGTCATGTGGTTTGATGCACTTGAGTCAACATACCACACATCGTTGCTTTCTTCTGCACTTGTCACAGAATTGGTCATGTGCTGCACCATAAATAAATGCTCATTTTTGTCATCACCCTGTCTACTAGAAGATGCATAATTTCCTTGTTGCAAATTTCCATTCATGATGTCATTCTGCCTTTTTATAGCAGTCTTTAGCCATATGACCCATTTTACCACAGTAGTAGCATTCAACATTGCTGTTTGCATTTTGGCCTCTTTGCCATCCACCACGACCTCTTTGGCTCCCCCTGCCTCTAGAGTTACCACGTCCTTCTCCATAGGACTGGTTTTCTTGAGTTTGTTGCATATTCTGATTTCTACCACGGCCTCCAGATCGGCCTTCTCTACCTCTGCCTCTACCTCTTTCAGCATTTGAGTAGAATACAGCTTCTTTTGAAGTTCCTCCTGAAGAAGATGCACCACCATTTCTCTGCTCCTCAGAAATTAGAAAATCAATTAACTCCTCAAAATCAGGAAATCTTTCACGGACGGAAATGGATGTTCGGAACTGTGCATAATCCTTTCCTAGACCATTCAAGGTCACAGAAACTAAATCGTTATCTTCCATTGGCGACCCAATGGAAGCAAGTGCATCTGCAATCTTCTTCATCTTTATGTGGTAGTCATTGATGCTCATACTTTCTCTTTGCACATTGTGCAACTCTTGCTTGAGCTGCATTTTCTTGGCTTACGTATTTGTGCTATACATTTTTGACAAAGTATCCCATGCCTCCTTTGGCGTACTTGCATCTTGAATATGCACAATCATAGAGTCTGAAATGCTGATAGACAGCCAATACATAACTTTCTTGGCTCTCTCATGCCATGCTTTAAATGCCTGCATTTGTTGTTGATTGGGAACATCAGGAAGAACTGGTTCTTCTTTATTTCCTGCAACGAATTCCCATTATCCTTTTCCCATAAGGAAATTCGTCATTCTGAACTTCCATGCTTGGAAGTTGTTCTTGTCAAGCTTTTCAGTGACAATCTGTGAAAGAGAATCAGACGCCATTACAGAACACTGCAAAAAATTCTGTCATTGCAAAGAACAGAGCTTCAGCCTGACAAGGGCAAATCTGCAAAACTGACGAAAGTGGTATTTGACCACACAGTCACTTCCTAGTGACGATTTTGCATCAACAGGCAACAAGGATGATTCTCTAATTCCCAATGTCTCTGTGCACAGGCATACGATGCAATTTCTACAATAACTTTTCACCGACCTGTAGACCAGTGGTGGCACTGTATAAAACAGGGCATTTTCCTGAGTGCGTGCAGAAAACTTCCGCCTCCAAAACAGGCCCCGAAATGGCCTCAAATCAAAAAAACAGAGTAACTTAGGGCTAAAGCCCTGTCCCGTAGCATATACTGTCCTCTTGCTACACCGCGAAGGGCGTCTCAATCTGAAACAATGCACTCTTGCACTTTCCGGCTGAGCTACCTGCAGAGACTTGCTCCCAAAACAGAAAAATGAAAGCAACACTGGTCCTCTTATCAGAACACCACGAACTTGGTTTGCTTTCTTGAGCTCCTTACCACGAACAAGGCTCTGATACCATGTCAAGATTGTGGGAGAGAAGGAAGGAGTCTCACTTGTAGCTTTCTTGCTTGCACAATGGGGGAATACACACAAAGGTGGAGGTTGAAAACAGTTTTCCTCTTCTTAGTTGTGTAAGCCAAAAGAACTCAAGTACATAGAAATAGAAGAACCCTATATATGGGTCTCAAACCAAACTCAACTAACTAAGGTGGCATACTAACTGAGCCACGAACTAGAGTAGATAAAGATAGCTGTCATCTAGCTATTATTCATGGGCGGTGTACCAACCGCATCTGCAACTGACAAGTCGGTGACATAAATGCACAACGGTCACCCTGGCATATCACAAGTGGAGCTCGATATCTCAACACTCTAAGCCCCCAACCACGCTTCTGTGACATGCTATAGTTTCATACTCTTGCAAGGCAATGATAAGTTCCATGTCCTGACACAAATGAAGTGCCCTAATAGTACCAAAATTGATTACAATATTTGCCCATAAACCATCTTATGGCCCCCCAAAAAGGAACTATAGTAATTTTAAATAAAAACCCTATCGCAATAAATAAAATCCCTCTAAAAATACCACTAGACTAAACATCAAACGAAGTGATTTCATATCCAATAAAGATTTTTGCTGATTCTTCAAAATTGGTAGTTCCGATAAGCCCATAAATCATAGAACAAATAGGACAACGTAAACTTTTAACCATACCTCCAGTCGATATAAAAGTAAACCACCTCTTAACCCTACGCACGACTTTTGTCGCATACGGCTTGCATGAACACCAGAAAATCTGGAGGGAACCTCTAGCCAGGAACTTGCATTTTAAAACATTATTCATTTTATGGCTTATCATAAAATTGACATATAGCGCTTACTAAGGGCTTCCCCTCTTAGCGGCAGCAAATAATAGAGTTTCTTTCAGGACACCCAACAAAATCAGTAAGTTGCCGATAGCACCTTGGAGCCTTTGGCTCACTTGCTCTGGCAATATAAAGTGGTTTTCTAGTGTCTAATCTTATTTCCGTTTTTTCAAGCTCACTGTGTGCTAAGCTAAAGACTATTTGTTTCTAATGATACTTGCGTAAAAACAAGAGCCCATAATTTATAACCCATAGATATCTCATAGCCAAATGGTTTTGCACCTTCACATTTGAAACCTTGCAAACATAATAAGTTTTCATCAGCACACAGAACATCATTCCAAAAATATGGAGCCAGATGAAATGCATAGAAATTTTGCCGGCTTTAGTCATCAAATAAGCTATCTCTTTTTCATATAGGATATAATTGGCCGATTTGTCTTTCTTCCTTCCCAACTTATCTATCATAATTGACATGAAGCACTCCTTGTTGTTCTTATCCTAATATATATTGATATTATTGCAAAAATGGATCCTAATCTTGCTTGCCTTTTTGATTGCCAGTGTTTTCGAGGCAAAAGAGAGAAAACCTGCTTTATTTAAATCTCTTAGGTTAATCCATTTTCAGTTCCTCTTCACTTAGCATATAATCCATAATAATATTGCGTGTATCACGGAGATAACTCAATAGAGAGACACCAAGTCAACCTCAAAAAGGTCTCAAAGAACAACTGCACATGAATATTTGCATATGCGAATAGGTTTCTTTTTATATCTATAGATATATTTATGATTAGACATTTATTTATTTGTGTATGCATATATGGGTGGTTTGGAAATGTTGTCTAATGAAATTTTGCTTTCCATAGGAATAGACGATAGTTTATTTTCTTTGGTTACAGGTTTGAATTACATTGCCTTTTCTTTTTTTTCACCCTATCCATTTGGTCAAGTATGGCAAGCAGACGAAAAAAAGTTTATTACATTCAGCCAAAAAAAGCTATTTTTAGGTCCTAAGATTCCAAGCAATCTGCACCATGGGCTTTCCAAATTGGAAAAGAAAGATAGCTGATTTTATTCGCGATGCATCACGATGCAAATTAAATGGACCCTTGCCCTCACAACAACCAGCTCATATAGTAATTTTTTAAAATTAAAGCATAGTTATAAGTTATTGTACACCATTTTTGTCCAGACTCCGCTTGCCCGATGACAAAAGATGGGTCTTTAGATGGCTCTTAAGCGTACTTTCATAGCTTTTAATATAACCTTATATCATAGCGGAGTGTTGGTTAGGGTTTATAGCGTACTCTCTATTTTATTTGGGGATATTTTGCTTATAGCAAATCAATGGAATTTTCTTTATGTATATATTCAATAAACCAAACCACTCAATGCTGCAATGTCTAATCTTAAATAACAGAAATAAGGCTTATTAGACGTAATCACCAGCTCTTATCCTAACCGATAAATAGTTTATCTTTTTACATTACATCGAACCAATGGCTTATATGATAAAGGCCGAAGACTCAATTTGTCCAATCAATTTAGGTTAGGTTATTGTATGCTCCAAAGCAATCCATAATAGATATACAAAAGTTTATGTAATTAAGTGTTCTTAGCCCCTGTGGACATCTCAACGAATGTCTTAAAGAGGGCCTCTCCAGTCGATGAAATAGATATCCATTCGCTTCGACCATTCCCAGCTTGTCTCTAGTCATGCTCATTCCAAAAGAAAGTAAAGATAAGGGCACTTAAGGGATCCTTGGAAGGACCCAAGAAAACACATAACATTAGCTTAGGGTTTAGTAGACTAGCCAAGGTCGCTCCTTTAGTCGAAATATTGAATTTCTGTGTGCCTCCCTATTGCCGGTCACACCTTCGGAACTTCCACTCTTAAAGATATCTATTCCTCTCTATTCTTTCGCTCCTTTAGTCGAAGTATTGAATTTCTGTGTGCCTCCCTATCGCCGGTCACACCTCCGGAACTTCCACTCTTAAAGATATCTATTCCTCTCTATTCTTTCTAATTCCAACTTTGCGTTGAGAACTTTATCCATCGTGAAATGAAAGAGGCCATGTTTATATGGATTGAAATCAAAACTCCCTGCATAGTCAACCAGCCTGTCGACATTGTTTAAGGATGTTTATCTAACAAATAAAATTATATATACATAGAATAGTTTGTATGTGAACCTCTATACGTATATAGACAAAAATACATATAAATATGTGCATCGGTAATTGGCCAGTCGTACCCAAACAATAATAAAGTGAGGTATGATCCTTTTATTGCATTTGATTGAGATGAAGTGTTTTATCGCCAATGGTTTTGTCGATGGTTCATTCTCCCCCTGTTGAGAGGTGATTGTTCTTGACAATAAGTTTGCTGGACAAACATGCATCCTTTGAAGAAGGAATATGGAGGGGATGCATGATGTCATTGAAAATGGGAAGTATCGTTTCTCAAGAGCCAAGATTGATGAAGTGTAAGAGGGTGGTGGCTTTGATGGTGACTGCTTGGAAGATGAAGGTTGAGACATCACAAGCTAGTTTGTGCCACTCTTGATAAACCCGGTGCTCATGATGGCACATGCGATTGTTATAGGAGGGCCGGCTTTAATACCGTGTGAGGATATACTAGGATCATTAAGAAAAGGATATAGGGTTGGTTTAGGACGAAACAAGATGAAAAGAGTAGCTAGACCATTGATTCTTTTATATAATTTTAAGCCAATTGTCTAACCAAATCTTTGGAGTTTTGTTTTTCAAATAACTAATTAGTGTTTTGGAGTTATATGAGAGCCAAAAAAAGTGTACATAATTCGAGATTATCTTTAGGCTACAATTTGAGATAGCTTAACAAGAATGGCTGTCACCTATCGTATTTGATTTTCTCTCCTTCTTTGGGTTGTGATCATTCTCCAAGCTTGAAAAGGAAGTCTCAAAAGATCAAGGTTAGGCCATGGTGAGAGAATATCAAGCCAACCAAATAGAAGTGTCCTAATGAAGACAATATGCAAGATGATAATGGAGAAAAGAGAAAGTAAGAGATACTTGCTTTACTCATGGTCATTCAACCTGAACAATCAAAAAGTTCAAAGGTTTAATCATAGCATGGAGAGGTGGAAACAACAATGTAGAGAATGTAGTGAATAAACACGACAACCGACACACATTGTAACCAAACTTAATATATGAACTATCATCAAGATGTAGTGGCTCAATGATTCATTTTATTTTGATGCTTAGAGAGCTTGATATGGTTATCATTTGATGCTATAAATTATCTTCAACAACTATAATAAATTCTCAACGAGGAGTGCCTTTGAGACCAAATGGTAGATCAATCCTCTAGTATAGAAGAAAGATGGGTCTTGGCGCATGTGTGTGGACTTTTTTTTTTGCAAATAAAGTGTGGCTAATTATATTACTTCAGAAAAAAACGAAATACAAGAAAGTGCTTATGCTCAACAGACTAGTTGGAGTTGATGCAGAGTCACAGATATATCAAGTATAGAAGGCCTCTTAGGGTTGTCTAGGGGGGATGGGGGCAAGAAGCCATTGGGGGGGGGGGGGGGGGGGGGGGATGGTGGTGTGTGTATCGCTATTTGGGGCTGCTTGCATGCATCACGAAAAACAGGTCTTGGCCGCCCCCGGTGCACATGAAATGAAAACGGAGCCCGTGTCGAGCTCGAGACTCGCCCTGCACCTAGTCCCATCGGCTTCGGAGAGAGTGGATGATGGAGGTCTAGAGCTTTGCTAAAGTCACCTATATTGAAAGTCTCTTCCCGCCAAAAGCCTCTTGACACTGCGTCTTCCAGATATGCCATCCAATAAGTCTCCCTATGATCTCCCATACCTCAGAGCTGTTTGTTGTGGGCTCCAGTACCTGGCGGATGGGTAGAGCCTTTAAACCCACTACCGTGCATGACCTTGTCTCAATAATGAATATCGTGTCCTGCATCCCAGCCTCATACAGAAGGTGATGGCCTTGGGTAACTGCCTGCCAGCAGAAAGCTCCCCATGGGATATATCCAAGGCTGGGTGCTATACGGCGGAGAATGCTGCATGCTCCTCTCCACACGAGTTGCGCTGCCTTACACGACCAAAGGCAATGCTTTGGAGACTCTAGAGGCTGCTGTGTACAACGTTTACAACCTCCCTCCTGCATTTGGGCTAACCAACTCCCCACCGCCATGCCCCCATGAGCCACTAGCCATAAGAAATATGATACCCTTCTCTTTGGAGACTCTAGAGGCTGCTGTGTATAGCGTTTACAGCCTCCCTTCTTCTGCATCTGGGCTAACCAACTCCCCACCGCCAGGCCTTCATGAGCCACCAACCATAAGAAATACGATACCCTCCTTGGCCTCCAATTGTCCCATAGGCAGCGCCAGAAGGTTCGTCGGAAAGCCCCCATCATTTTGTGCTCTGCTGTGTGACGACGCCCAATCCATGTCCTCTTGCATCAATACGTGTTTGGACAATCCTGGCTGTGCACTCTAGGAACCTTGGTGGCTTCTTGGCGACCGTAGTGGCTAGCCATACCACTCTCCCGAATCCCACTCCAGCTCATCAAGTGGCCTGCCCTTCCAAATCCAGAGGTGCCACTCCCTGAGCTCCTCCTAGAAGACATAAGGGTCCAGCTGCCATGTCTTCCCTAAAGGCCAACCACCCGAATCCTCCTCCATGAAAGGACAACTACCCCCTCATCCTGCTGCCCTCTGTCAAGGGCTAGAAGCCCCCCCTCCTGCACGGTGAAGAAAGTCCCATGTGGGGCGCCTCCCGCTCTACCTGCCACCTGTAGGGGAATATCTGCTAGTGAAAACCTAGCAGCCCATACCTCCTCGGGCTGTACCGGCTCTTGTCTCGGGGGGGGCAAGCCACTCTTGAGGTATTGTTGCGTCTATCTCCCTTCTCCTCAACTCAACTCTTCTATGACTACTTGATGCCTACTGCAACACCTCCTTGTCCACCATCCTGTACACCTCCCGCCATGTCTTGATGGTGCAAGCCGGGCCGGCCTCCCAACCAATCCACTAGATATGGGGGTACTCGCCAATCTGTACCCCATCCCGATCTCTGACCTGAGGGTTCCAGATCACTGGCTGGCGGTCTATCTCCTCTTGGTAGCTTGGGGGGCTTTGAATTAGGGCCTTACAGAGGCCTTGCCACACACGAAGTAGACTGCGTAGGAAGGGGAATTTGGGGGGAGGGGGGGTTTTGGGCTGTCACGAAGGTCCATCTCAGGGACAGCCTCCAATCACCGCCAAGCCTCGGTCTCCACTCCTGGAAACCCTATTGCAATAGGACCTTCTAGGTATGCCCTCCTGGTGTGGGGCCGTGAACTACTAGCTTGCCCAAGAGGGTCATACTCTGATACTTTGGGTCTATGATCCCAAGCCCTCCCATTGACCAATACCGAATGATGGTCGCCTATACCATCTTGGCCCAGGAATGCCTGGAACCATATGCTGAGCCCTGCCCAGAGGAAGTTCCCCACTAGGCGGCGAAGCTGAACTACACAGGACGAGGAGAAGCACCAACACAAGGCGATGTACCAAGCCGTTGCTAGAAGGACCTGGCTAACCACCAGGGCTCGGCCTGCTAGGGAAAGGCGAGCGGTACTCCAGTAGGTTAGCTTCCTCCGAATAGAGTCAATGACTGGAAGAAACGGCTAGGCGGGAGTGATGTCGAATCCCACCTAGAACCCTAGGTAACAGACGGTCTGGCCCTTTGCACACCCATCTAAATCCCAAGTGGACGCTCGACCCTGTGCTAGAGTCCGGTAAGGAAACCAACTGACTTTTGCCAGTTGATTTTCGCTCCCTTTGCAGTACAGAACACCTCGAGAGCCAGTTTCACTCTCTCCAACATCAACTCATCGTCCTCTATGTAAAGTGCTGTATCATTTGCATACTTTGAGTCTAACAACTTCATCTCCTCTCTCACTGGAAGTTGGAGGTTGCGTAGCCCGCTCACACGTGACCCGAGGAAGTGAGATATTGCATTTGCAAAGAGTAAGAACAGGCACGGGGCCTGGGGGCAGCCTTGTCGGACCGATCTCTCCAGTCAAAACTCCTCCCCTCGCCTGCCACCTATGAGAACCTTGCTGATGGCCGATCTGTAAAGTGCGGAGATCCCATGGATCCATGCCTAGGGAAAGCCACCAACCTCACCAGCCAATCCATGACCACTGTGCTGGGCCCACTCTGTTGCCTAAAAAAAGGTGAAGACATTGTCTAGGATGCTTCTATCCTGGACAATTTGTGTGTCATGAATGATGTCTGGAAGCACAGGGCGGAGTCTCCTACCAATTATCTTTGCCAGTGCCTTATAGGCCACTGACAACAAGGTGATCGGTCTCCATTGGAATAGCTCCAATCGGTCTCTCCCTTTGGGGAGGAGACTGATAAGACTTGTTGAAAGACTCCTTGGCATGTGTCCAGAAATCAAAATCTCCTAGAAGGCTAGCAGTAAGGGATCCTTCACCACCTCCTAGTAGGTAGTGAAGAAGGCCTTAGAGAGGCCATCCTCTCCCGGGCATTTCTGCCCGTCTTGTGTATGGAAAGCCTCCTCTAGTTTCTTCTCTGTGAAGGGGACTAGGAGGAAGCATGCCATCTCTGTGATGAGGGACGAGATTTGATCCCAGACTTGCTGTCTACATTGCTGTCCTCTAGTTGAGGTTGTCTCCTGCTGGAAAAGGTGTATGTAATAGTCGGTGGTAATCTCCATCACCTCGTTTGGGCTAGAATGAGTCCTCCCATATTGATCCCGAAGACTGCATATGTGCTCTCCTGAGGTGCGGGGCTGGTGCACTTGGAAAAACTCCCAGCACATCATGTCTCCCTTCCGCGCCCAGAAGGCTGCTGAGGTACGGAATGAGAACTCTGAGCGCTTGTCCTCTAGGTCGGCGATGGCTGCTCGTGTGCGCACCTCTTGTGCGTGGAGAAAGGGATCCCCTAGTGCCTTCTGTAGTAGTCTTTGCGTGGCTGCTAGGTCTCGTCGGAGTGCTCTCTTCTCCTCCCAGCTCTACTGCCTGGCGTGTAAGGCTGCCTCCTGGCAGATACTACTCGACTCGGCTAGGACCTCTACAACCTCCTTTGTGATCCGGTTCCTCCTGCCCCACTCCCTAGTCCAAATCTGCTCAATTTGTCTCTTCACCTCCTTCCTCCTATAGATTGAGTCAGGGATGCTGGGGGATCAAGTGTCAAGAGAACCAGTCAAGGTGGTGCCCGCCGACTACCCTACCTGGCCTCCACGAGAGCATCCCCACTCTCCCACATAGAACCTGTCCAGTCGCTCTAGTAGGACTCCGCCTAGCCGCCTGTATCCCCAAGAGAAGTCCAATAACCTCTCTTTCCTGTGGAAAGTTGGGTCTGTGCAAGTATTGCGTGCTCCTATTGCCAGTAGGAAGACCTCCCATGTCTCCTGCTCCTCCCCAACCATATCCTGGTAGTTTCTACCTCTGCCCTGCTGGTCCTCTAAGGCCTCCAGGTTGTTGAAGTCTCCTCCAACAATCCAGGAGTCCACCTCTGGGAGTCCTGTTGCGATCTCCACCCAGAACCTGCTATGTGCCCTAACCTCAATAGGAGCATAGACATTGAGGACTCCAAGGCACGAGTCCCCAATATCCAATCTGATCCATAGAATCCTCCCTGCCATGATCGTCTCGTGGTCTTGTACACAGGCGGTGAGGCTCGAGCCAATAGAGGTGTATAGGCCTCCACTCCTGCTGTAGGCACCGATGGTGTGCTCCCAGTAAGTGTGCGAACTACCCGGGAGTACCTTCCCCACCCGTTGGGCCTGGGTGGGAGTGAGCTTGTGCTCCTATAGAAGTAAGATGTCGATCCGTCCAGCAAGGGCAGGCTTTGCAACTCTTGCCGAACAGTCAGCTTCTTGGAACCACATGCTCCACTTTAGTGGAGGCTATTCACATTCTAGGATGCAAGATGTAAACTCATGGGGAAACCTGTGACTGGCCGAACAAACATATGTTCGGTGTGGAAGCTGCTAATGAAGAAGAGTAGCTATGAGGCATGTGGATATGCTTCACTGCACTCTAGAAACTGTGGTATATTCTTTGTCTTTTTAACTACCGCCCGTACCTTTGGGACTCTTGCGGCTGTCACTGTGTCTGCAAAAGAGGTGGGAAGGACAGTGCTGAAGAGCTGTCCAAAGTCTTCCACAAGCTAGCGATACTCTATTGCTAGTTCAAGGAAGAGTAGGGGGACCGGGTGTCTAAGGAAACTATTCTGGAGCGTGAATGCCTTCACAGTGAAGCCACTATACCAAGGGACCATGTATATGACCCCCTTCGTGGAGGCATAGGGTGAATTGGCCACTAACTCATGGGCTACGTCTGCCGAGGTGAGTTGTACCATGAAGATCCCTTGCCCCATGAGAATCACCTCCACGATGTGCGCCGTGCCGATGCGCAATGTGGAGTGAAGCCAATCCTGAAGCTGAGCCTTGAATGGGGAGTGTCCTACGACGTGATCGAAGATCTCTGTTTCTTTTAGCTCGAGCTTTGTGGCACGGACAACTATTTCTCAGAGAGGACTATGCATGAGGTATTTGACTGGGAGCACTTGCAGAATGCAACGACTTCTGACCGGAGGGTGTTGTTGTAAGTGGAGGGAGCAACCAGGGGGTGGGGGGGGAGGTGTGATAGCGAGGAGGGGGGGGTCTATTTTCTGATGGTGGTGGAGGCACTGTGCGCCATGGGTGATTACGTTAGACTGTAGCCGCATGGGTGGGGGGACCTGGATCCACAGGGTGAAGGCCAGCGAGTGCCTGGGGGGTTAGAGTGGTGTCGCGGAGTGCGGCGGGCCTAGATCGTCAGCTTGGTGGCACCGCAGGGGGAGACACCAGGGCTGGGGGGGGGGGGGCAGCGCGAAAGGGTTGTAGGCAGGCAGAGTCACAATGCGAATGGGGTGCCCGGGGGGGGGGGGGGGGGTCCAAGAGGCGGTGCAATGGGGATGCAGACGGGGGGGGGTGGGGTGTGTCAGTCAGCGGGGGGAGTTCGACAGGGTTACGATGGCGGGGGCAAGGGCAGAGGCGTGTCAGTAGGGAGCTCTGTTTGTAGAACATTTAGAGGGGCCTATGTGTGTGGACTATATGATCTTGAACAAAATTACTTTCAAGAATAAGTTCCGCTTACTAAGAATTGATGATATCTTTGGATATGTCGAATGGATCCAAAATATTGAGTTAGAGTGACTTGAAGAGTGGCTACTAGTAGATAATGATTTCTCTTGAAGATTTACATAAATAACATGTAGGTTATTATACAAGTTTCTTTAGCTATCATTTGGTCTCACTAGCACTATTGTGAACTTTAATAAGATGATGGAAAGAATCTTTAAAAAAGCACACTGAAAGTTTCCAGGTAGGTACTTTCTTTGATAATATTTTGGTTGATTCAAAAGATGAATAAAAGCATAAGAAATACTTGAACATAGTGTTTCAAATACTGCAAAATTACAAACTTTATGTAAATGGCAAAAAGAGTGAATTGCGTTTAGTCACAAAATATTTCAGGGCATTTGAGATGTATTTCTTCTAGCCAAGCTTTCGAAGAGATATTTAGAGATATGTTAAAGAATGTTTGGTGTATCAAAAAATAAATTTTGATTTCCAAAACTCTGTAGGGCTTTTGCATCCATTAACAACAGTCACAACAACATGCAAAGCACCAAATCCAGCAACATTGATTGGCCAAAACCATGTGAGAATGAGCAATGGAAGCCGAAGAACACAATTTCTGAACACTGAGAAGAATCAGTAATGAAAGAGAGAACATAAGAACTCAAAGAGTGAAGGAATGGATAATGGAATCTCTAGTAGAAGCACGAGTTTACTTAACAAACCACATAGGTGATGGCCTGTGTGATAACCAGGAGTACCTTCAATTTCCCTCTCCCCCCAAGTGTATGTGATTTGATACAATAAGAATGGAGGAGTGGAGTATTTTTGATGATATGAAATGAGCTGCCCAATTTCCCATTAAGGCTTCCAATTAATAGCCCAATGGATGTGCCTAAAACCCATGAAATGTACACTGCTGATAGTCTAAAGGGATATGCAGCCTTGAGACAGCAAAGTATTGGTCTTCTTACTTGACAACGTTTCATGTTAGTGGAGGTGCAAAATTGACTTAAAATGTATAATGAGAAGGAAATGCTTGTGAGCCACTTAGCTGCATGGGAGCTAAGTGGGCTTTTTCTCCAATTGTCCACACTTAGCTGCATGGGAGCTGTTGCTTGGGCCCTGAGCCCTATTCTTTGGGCCTTTTTCTATGTGCCACTTCTGATATCAAATGCTGGAGAGCATGTTGGTTCATGAATTCTGATTGGATCAGAGATGTTCCTAGGCCAGAACCTTGCATGATACTTAATGAATGGGTCGACATTTATGTGTGCACCATCTTAAGCGGTGCTGAATAATCACAGAACATGTTATATTGTGGAGTTTAACTAGCCTAGAGCGCCATTTCCAGGAGTGACTCTTTTGGACCTTGTATTTCTGTTGTAAGTGTGAAGACTGGCTCTGATTTTATGTCATCTTTGAAGATTTGTAAGTCATTATTGGACAGTGGTGTTGATGGATTGCTACCTTCATTCAGATTCCTTTTTTTAAGAACATTCTGATTCTGAAGTATAAGTTAACATTTTCCCTCCTTGTCTGGGCAGTAAAATTGCAATGCATCATTACTAAAGAAGCACTGAAAACACATTGCTTATTTGATGTTTCTTTTTCAGGCTTCAGAACCTAAGGATTCATCTCCAGCCCCTGCTATTAACAGCATTTTGTGCAAACAATGTGATGGAAATGGTAGTAGTTACTGCAAACTTACTGCTTTTGAGCTGTGTACAATAAGATGGTGCTTGTCCACTGAAACAGCAACTCTCTTTTCTCAGGGGCTGTTCTATGTTCTCAATGCAAAGGAAGTGGGGTTAACAAGGAGGACTTTTTCAATGGCCACTTCAAGGCCGGGGCTGTGTGCTGGCTCTGCAGGTAGGTAATTTGGCGACTTGCTCATTTCATTGGATGTGTACAACTTTGTGTTTGCTTCTGTTGAGCCATGATTGTTACAGGGGTAAAAGAGAGATGCTGTGTGGCAACTGCAACGGTGCTGGCTTTTTAGGAGGATTTTTAAGTTCGTTTGAAGATTGACAATCGTCGATTTGCTGTAGGAACTATGTACCTTGGCAGGTTTGGAAGTGGCAATCTCTCTCTCTCTCTCTCTCTCTCTCTCCCCCAAGCAAATAAAAATAGATCTTTTGTGTCTCATCAGATGATGCTAAACAAAATAATGTACTAGCATGGTCTATTTGTTTCAACATTCTTTTGTGGTTTCTTACAATTTATAGCATCAAGCTTGTTATGTTGCTAGCTTGGAACCATAAAAAGATGCTAATTTGTTTTAGGACTTTAGCATGGTAATTTTTTTTGTTCTTTAGAAATCAATGAACATTTTCTTTAATGACAAGATAGTCAATTTTGCAAAATTGCAAGTGCAATTTTTCGAGTTATTTGCATAGTTTTTATAATGACAGACAATGTGTTGATTGAAGTCGCTTGATACATGTATCAAACAAGGGTTTCCCAAGGACTTTTTTTGGATGATTAGGGGACCCAAAATCATAAATTGTTTGCCTTTTGATTAAGCTGTTTGCTCATGCATATTGCCCACAAAAGCATTAAAAAAGTGATAGAATATGCTTGCAATATCTAGAATTAGTTACAAGTCACTCGAGAGCCTCTAGAAATAATTAGAGTGATTGTTTTTCTCTTTTATTAGGTGCCACGTACATGAGGCACTAGATTGAGAACATGTTTAATTTGTTTTTTGGTATGTGGTGAAGGCATTCTAACAACACCCATTGTTTCTTAACACACGATGATTGGACCCAAAAAAAAGGATAGAGCTATTGACATATGCTTGAGAAGATGTTTTAAATGCCTTTTGTGAAAATTAAGAAAACTTCAATTATTTTAAATATTTATTGCTATTGATTTCTTCCATGGAAGCTTTTTGAAGTTGCATTTCATTGTTAGCACCTTGATACTCGAACAATAGATTCTAAATTTTACTCCTTTTTTTTGTAGGAAGGCCTCTATATGGACAAGAAGATTACCCTCCTCAATAGGCATGCAAATATGTACACGTCATTTGGTAGTTGGATTTGTGTAGACTAGCCTTTTGCATCTTGATGTTATTAGCGAAATATGAAGAAAAATGAATTGCTTCTAGCAATTAGTTCCTTTGCGTGCGAAGAGTAAGCTAGTAAGGTGTCTTATAGTGTCACCACACATGATATCATTTATGAAACTCTCATAGAGTCCATCATATACTTCAAAAGCATATCGTGTACCATTTTCTTGATGCTAATTTTGTATTCTAGGCCAAGCTAATTTTATTTAAGAAATGTGATTTTTTCTCTACTACTTCTAACATATTAGTTATAATGGCTTCTAATGCTTAGCTATTTTCTTGATTACTTATGATAGGTTATTATCCAAAATTGGGTCATAATTTTGGTGTTCTTTGTGTAGTAACTTTTAATCTAAAATTTCCTACTATTTTGCAAAATAAGCCTTATGTGATTTTCATTATACTTTTAATCTTAATTTGTATTGCTTCCACTTAACTATTTGGTATGACCGTTGCCACTTTTGACTCTAAAGTTGTATCTACATTGGGGGGTCTAAAGCAAGCTATGCTCATGACTAATTGCATGTGCACAAGGTATGCACATAAATAGTTCACAAGCGGACATAATAACATGGATGTGTGCCTCCCGTGCACATTCTACTAAACAATGGGGTCATAGGACAAATTGAGGTATATTTATGTTAATAGATATTAAAACATACAATGGTAGCACTATTAAAGAATATAGATTTGTGAGAAGACTAGTCGAAAACAATCCAATGAGGCATGAAAGAATGCTTTGGGGACATCTAGGAAGAGCTATCAATGAGTGAAGGGGCTTAAGTTGGGTGGTTGTAGGATGCTCAAAGGCTAGTTTGAAAAATCTATCTAGAGGATTTGAAATGTTGGCTTCTATGGACACTTGCTATCGTGTTAAGGGTGGAGCTTTTTAATCTCTAGTTATAGTGGGTGTGCTCTTTACAATAGTTACAATTGTTGCCTTGCTTATACTACCATGATGGATTAGTTTTGATGGTGTTGCACTTTCTTTTGGTCCCTTGTGTTTAGTCATGTTTAATTCTACACAGTGTCGCCAAGTAAAATAAAAAAGTGGATTTCTTTTTATATATAAATGTTAACTAAATGACCCTTGAGGTTCATGTTTCTTGCAATGGATAGATTTAATAAATATTCATTATCTTGTTATATATAAAAAGTCTTAGTAATCATTAAATTAGCATTAGTCAATTAATATTTGTTATTTAGGGTGCTTTGTCCATGACTTAATTGCGAATGGGAAGCAGTCTTTGTTCAACTCTACTCCACCCTTGCTTTATCACAATTGAAGGGTAGAGGCTTTAATGTTCTATCATATTTACCTTGGATTGAGTTGGCTTTGAAGGCCAAGCTTTGAAGTTGTGATCCCTTGTTGTTGCCAAGTTCAATGCAACAATGTCACGAAATTCACCATATTGTCATGCCTAGCAATTGGTAGTATATTCATTAGCTTCTTGATGTGATCCTCCATTTTCCTTGTTACTTAAATTGTAACTTCGTTCATGGACTATTTTGGGTTGATTACCAACTCTATTGCTTGCATTGTAGTTTCAAGTGCTTGGATCATTTTCATTGGTTTCTTTGTTGAATTGTTGTTTGTTCTTTTACTTTAGACAATATAGTTGGGATAACTTGTCTCTACCATTTTCCTATCATTGAGGGACTATTCAAGACCATTCGGGACAACCGGGCATCAAATATCAATGCTATCCAAGCATAAACATAAAGTGGTGATGTAACATTGTTTATGGCTACCTGCGGACTATGGAAAATAGTCCTAGACTAAGATAGTCCACAAATCCATTCCAATGATAAACCACCAATGCTGAGCATCAAGGGGGCGTTCCCAAGTGCCAAATGAAGGGTTTTCAAGATGCCAATGAGTGCCAAGGGAGGGCTAAAGTAAAAAACAAATTTTTTTGTAGGTCTTCAATCTAGCCTAAACAAGGCTGATGTTACTGGGTATGCTACTTGATGGGACCAAAAATGGGCTAGCACTAGCTATGGCACTAGCCGGAGGAGATGGTTCGAGTGTAAGGTATCCTTTTGCTCTTCTTAGCTTGAAGGTACCATAAGTAAGGTCTCATTGATTCACCTTGAATATACTAATTATTGCACTTGCTAGAACTTGATCTTGAATGAAATGGTAATGGACCTCTATGTGTTTGGTATGAACATGATGCACTAGATTCCTAGCCAATTGAATGCTATTAAGGTTATTACAATATCTTAAAATCTTCTTATTTACTTGCATTACCAAATCAATGAGTAGCTTGTATAACCAAGCTACTTCACATGCTACAATTATAGCACCTATGTACTTTGCCTTTGTGCTAGATAAGGCAATTGTCAGTTGTTTCTTGCTTCTTCAAGCAACAACACTCCCAAAGGAAAACATAAGATCATTGGTTGATCTCATGTTTGAAATGCTACTAATCCGATATGCTTCTATGTAACCACCTACTTGGCTAAACTCTCTTTTAAATTGTCACGGATATGTGCTTAGCTATACCATTTTGGGATGGGATGTACAGGGCGGTGAATTGATGCTTAATGTCATTCTTATCACAAAATTGCTCAAAGTCTTTAGATACATACTCACCTCCATTATCAGATCATATGTATTTCAACCTATATCCAGATTCATTCTCAACAAGAGCAAGCCAACACTAAAACATAGCTAGTACTTTTGATTTATGGTCTATGGAATATACTCGAAACTTAGGTGAGTAATCATCAATGAAAGTAATAAAATACTTTGCACCATCTAATAACTAACAAGGTATAGATCCACAAATATCAGAATGAATAAGAGTCAGGGACTCATCGTGCGTGTAATGTCATTCTTATGTGAACGTCATGTTTGCATGCCATAAAGGCAATGCTCGTAAGAATCAAAATATTTTTAGTCAAGGGTTGAAAGATATTAAAAATGGGTAAGCATTTTCATTCCCTTTAGTTACATATGCCTAAGGTGACGATGTTGTAACGATACATGTGGTACTGCAGCCATGGCCAAAACATGGTATATAGACCTAAATACAAGAGATAAAGAGGACCAAACTTGGTACCTTGTGCAAGGACAAGATTCCCATGGGTAATCTTCCATGAGGAATCACCAAAAGATACAAAGTAACTTACATCATCCAATTTGCTTATAGAAATAAGGCTTTTGGTTAAAGTTGAAACATTGCATATATCATGTAAAGTAAAGATGCTGCTTGAAGCAAATTGTAGCTATTTATCTCCAATACCAATAATATTCAATGTCAAGTCATTATCCAATTTGATAGATCTTATCATATTATAATAAAAGTGGAACCTCTCGATGAGAAGTCACATGAAATGAAGCCCCTAAATCGATCAGCCACCAATAGTGAACATAAGTAGATGAGGTATTAATCAATATTGTGAAATATCAAGAGAATAAGTTGCAAGTCTAAAATCGGTATGCACTACATTAATCTCTTTAATCTTGACATTGGACTTACTAGGGACAATGCTGCAATAATCACTCCTTTCTTACACTTTGCCCTGTTCCTTGTCCTTGTGCTTGTCATTACACATTTTATGACACTCTGATCGAATATGACCTAGCTTCCCACACAACAACGTCAAGTCAATGCGGACTTATGGCCCCACAACTTACAACGAGACTGTCCACAAGATTGAGAATGAGGCTTTTGAGAGTCTCTTCCACAGCGGTCATTACTGCTCTTAGCATTACTTGCCTGTGACTATCAAAGCATAAGTGTTGTCTTATTTATTACGTATGAAATAGTTTGTGAATGTCATGTGAGGGATGTATGTCCTGGTTGTAACTTATTGTATGCATCTTTTCATATATATCTTTCATGTATAGTCGAAATAGTTCAAGATGGCATCCTATTATGATTGTAGAGATTATAACTTGAATGTTTATCTCTATCTCTTGAAAATCTGATGTCGTTTGCTATGGTTTTTTATATCAATTTTTAATTCAAGAAGAATGTAGACTATAGTATCTTTTAGAACAACATTTTTCTTCTATTGTATACAATGTTACCTAAAATTTTGTATTATTTTCTTGAAGAATATTTATTGTTTTCTATCATATTTCGATTCAAGAATCTATGAGCTGAATTATGAGTATTCAAGGCACATTTTTGTGTTGGTTGTTATTTTTGTTTTATTGTGGTCAAATAGGCCAATACACTTTGGCGATCATGTTGCTTGGTTTATGTTGTATTGCACTCATGATTTAGATGTCAAGCCTTGAAAGAAAGAATTTGCAGGAGTAACATATGAAAACATGATTGTAATATTTGAAGATCTGGTGCAACAGAGAATTCGGTCTATTTAAAAAAGATTTTAGTCATATCTATAAGGTAGATCATTCAAGTTTCATCTTCCTTCTTGAAGTACTTGTTGTAAGTTATATTTTGATGCTCTAATTTTAATATTTATGCAATGGAAGCAACACAATCTTACGATGGTTTAGTTGATAGCTTGAAGATTTTAATCTATTCAAGAGTTTTTAATGTTGTGGATTTAAAGCAGTAGTCTAGTTCAAGTTGAAATCTTAGATTCGTGAAAGTTAGTAGTTTTAAGGATTCATTTTGGGAGTCTCAAGATGCAACCCTAATTAGCTCCAATTTCAAGTCTTCACATTTCTTCTTCTATATTAAAATGTTAGTAGAAGAAGATACAAGAGCAGCAAAAGAGGATATAGTCTATTGAGAGGTAATTGGAGACGATGAGAGAAATGCAATCTTTTTTCTACGAAGACATTATGATTCATTTTTATAAATGGAGGGTATCAGGTTATCTCTTTTTATAATGTCTTGCATTTAGGCCATTTTAGAGTAAATAGAGATTCATGTAGTTTTAGGATAGATATGCACTCAAGCATATTTCCTCAATTTAAGTAGTTTCCTGCAATTTAGGCAAATTCGTGTAATTTGGATGTTCAGGAGATGGTGGAAAAGAATACTAATAGGACTTACTAGAAAAGTGCCACTAACAAAGAAGGAGATCAAAAGCAACTTCAAGAAAATGTAATAACGAGGGATGGTTTGGTAGGAAATGCTTTTCAAGCTAAGATGATGAATAGGAAGATGTAGAAGAATATAAGATAAAGAATAAGGAGAAGAAATGATTTTGCTTTATTGAAATCAACCCTAAGGGAATAATCTGAAGTACAAAAGTGTTAAGGATTTGTTGAGATGACATGAATAACTTGAATTGCACTAGTTTCAGGTATAGCTTGAAGTGCAAAAGTGTCCGAAGCTGTAGAAATGGTAGGAGTAACTTGAACTGTGGAAGATATATTAGAGATAGCTTGATAAGATAGAGAAATCTAATCAATATAGGAGTTTTCAGGCAATACTTGCAAAATTTTCAACCAACTTGAACTACAGAAATTGGAGGAATAACTTGAATATCATAGGCTAAAAACTTGTTACTTCATCATTGCAAAAGTTAGGAGGTTGTTTGGAAGAAAAGTGAGTCATTTGTAAATTGCAAGTATGTTTCATCATGGGTAAAAGAGAATTAAAGTTTGCTTTAATTCTAGAAATACCTTGAGATATTGTCAGTATATTTATGAGTCTTGTGAAAGAGGAAAATCATGCAAGTATTCTTGCATGGTTGATTTATATACGCAGTTCAATGATATCTACAAGAAGCTTTTTTTAGCGGCAAAGAAAGGTGCAGGTTCAAGGAAAATGTGTCGCATGATTCATGCAATGTAACCAACAAGAACATTGGTGGAAGATTTTTCTTAAAGTCAATGCCTTGTGAAGAAAGTGACTTAAAATAGAACGAAACTCATTTGAGCAGGTGAACATGGAAGTCCCCTCCATACAAAGGTCCATGAGTTGCTTAAACCAATATATTTGAGAGGCAAGGCTCTACTACTTATCATAGACATCATGGATGTTCTCTACACATAATTGTCAAACGAACTATCAAATCAAAGCATCTGCTCTCATAAATAATGTATAAACATACAATTACAACAATATGGTAATAAATGTAGTAGTGAATCCAAGAGAAACTATGGGCAATTGATCAAGAAAATCCAAGCACACATTGCTCAGTTTATGTGGCAACAAAAGGGATATGTAAGAGTAGCTAATAATGAAGATGCATTGTAACGTGCCTGCCCCTCAAATTGCGAGACACGTCTTAGCAGCCCATCGAGAGATTAATCTAGAAGACGCCGCATGACACTTCCAAGGAATGATATGGGGTTTACCAACTAGGGTCTCTCGAGTCTGCCCCGCAACGGAACTTATCCGGCCGTCCCCACTAGGATCGACCTGAAGACTGGGTTCCTAGTCAACATTGTCTAAGGTCATAGAGACTGACTTTTTCCTAACATTTCTCGTTATCATTTCCTTTTAGGAAAGCTCTCAGCTAACCGAGACCACCCTTCTGTAGGATAGACCCATCATTGGTCCACCCACCACGCTTCCCTCGGGGATTGTTTTAGTTATCTAATTACCTACCACGTTATGTTCGACGCATAAAAGCAGCTTCCTTAATTAACCCGTTAGTCACAGGTTCCTTTATGTAATTTAGGGCACAGACACTAAGACAAGATAAAACAAGATCAAACACTTCCTTAACTTATCTTCAGATTAATGTTCGTCTCCTGCCCATACAGGAGAATTAAGTGTTCCTTTCTGCCTCCGCAAAAAAATCCTTCCATTTCCCGGCAACAAAACCCAAAGGTTTATTTTACCAAGATGCCACCTTGTAACTAGTATCAAGGCCTCGAGATCCCATCTCGAGTCACGTAGAACACTTGTGTAGGGCCCAAAGGCATTGGGATTTACGGCCAGAGCCCCCACTGGCACCCAAGCGTCCTCCTACGCCAGGTGATTTCCACGGAGAGACCTCTCGTGGTGGGTTCGGTCCACATTCCAAGCGCGGATTCATAACCCCGTTGGTTAGGGTTTGGCGGCTCACGGGGGGTAGCTAGTGCCATCCTTCCTTAATTATTCCTTTAGGAAATCAACCATAGCTGAAGCAACCAACTTAATAAAAATTGCTAGGGAAAATGTTCATTTCGTTTCCATGGCAATCAGTCATCTCAAACCCGGCCATGAAATCATCAAACACTCCCCACTTGGGTTAACGTCCAAAACCACAATAACAAACAGTTGAATGCACAACCTCTTACTTGCATCGCAATCCCATTGCATGCACAATCATAATTCTAATTCGATGTATCTTAACACTTGCTTAAGGGATTTACAACCTTTCCAACCTGCCAAGCATAACTTGGGTCAACAATCCATTTAGGGTTAGGTCACTAGCTTCAATTAGGCTAAGAGCGTATCCATTTGCGATAGTCCACAGCAAGATCGATAAAACAATTTACAGGCAATTATACTTATTCCTAATGCACCGGATTTGATGAAGGTCTAGGTTTCTATCCATCGGAGTCTATTATTTCATGTGTTTCTTTTAGTCATGATCGTGAAGAATGATTTCTAAATGACTGTTCATGCACTGAAATGGTTTAAAAGCTATTATTTGATGTGAAATAATGCAAAAACCTTATCATTTTATGTGTGTAAAAGCTATCATTTCATGCACATAAACTTATGCGAACTCCATACCCTATCATTTCGTGCATACAACCTAGCGCCTAAGACTCGTCCGTGTTCCATGCACGTAGCTAACCCCTTCGTTTCTTTCACGAGAAATAAAACGTAATTAATTACAAAGCTTAAAGAACCTGGGTTTGATTTATGTAGGGGCATTCGCCACGTTGGTCGCTCCGCTTGCCTTTCCCGCATTACCGGTACCAACGGTAGCTTTGGCACCTACGTCTCCCGTGTCTTTCTTCTTGGGAGCCATTTGCCCACGGAGATTGGACAGTTTGGACCTCGACGGATTTCAGGACGATAGGTTTGGTAGGAAAGATCGCTGGATGGGGGTCCTTCGCCGAGGGGGGGGAGGTTTGGGTGTGGCTCCTTGAAGTTACTCACTAGCTCCCACTCCTTCTCTTTCTTTCTCTCTCTTCTCTCCCTCTTCTCTCTCTTCCCTCTTCTCTCTTCTCTCCTTCTACCCCTTCTTCTTCGCTTCTCTTCCTTCTCCTTCTCCCCCTCTTCTTGTTTCTCTCTCCTCCTCTTCTTCTTCTTCTCCCTTCTCTCTCTCCTTCTCTCCTTCTCTCCCTCTTCTCTCTTTTCCCTCTTCTTCTCCTTCTTCTTTTCCTTCTCTCTTCTCTCTCTCCTTACCCCTTCTTCTTCTCTCCCTCTTCTCTCTCTTCCCTCTTCTTCTCACTCTCTCTCTCAGCCCGTAGCAACATTCCCTTATGCCCCATAGTCTCCTAGTGGGGAGGGATATCATTCTCTTTTATAGGCTGGGGGGGTGTTATATAGGTGATTGGGGGGTATCATTCTCTCTCACTTCGCCTTCGACTTCGCCACGTGCTCTCCATGTTGGCGCATGGACTGCTAGGTCTACCAGTTCATGCGTGGGGGGGGGGAATGAAGAAGCTTCGGCCGATGAGGATGATGACGATGAAGATTACGATGCTGATGATGCGGGAGGGAGTGATGGAGATGGCGGCGCTGACGACGACGACGACGACGTTGCTGATCACTTGTGGCATGCTGACGAATGACGGTGAGGACGTGGAGAGGAGACAAATTGTTTGTGGTAGGACTGTAAGTTTTCTTTCGTTAAAAAAAAAAAAAAAGGTTTAAGCTTACACTTTACTAACTTTTTATCATTGTTTCTATGTAGGGGGGGGAGGTCCGTATGCAGAGAAGGAGTTAGAGTTTTACTTACAGGACACTACATGCATACAAGCAGTAGTAAGGTTTGTCACAACTTCAATGCGTTAATAAATCATACATCCAATAGGCATAAACATCATGCATATAGTAAATCTTAGGAGGAATAAAAGAGAGCTACCAAATGCACAATTGACTGAGCAAGGGTAAAGAAGCTCAATAGATAGCCAAGCAATGTGTATACATCAGTGACATTACTATGAAAAAAAATAAGTTTTAGGTCCAAAGCATGAATCAAAGCAGCCCACTAAAGAGTAACTACATTCAAGAAGCATCAAGATAGTATATACATATCTCAATGAGTCTCACTATCTCAATAGACTAAGCTCATCGATTGCATACAACCCAAAGATCTACTTGAATGCAAAATATTCAAGTAGCCCAAAGTAGCTCTCACTAAAGTAAATCCATATGAAAAATGAGCAGTACAAGCTCAATGCATTAAGTATATAACCATTCGCAATCAAAGATACATCAAGAGTATAGCTGGGAGCACATCTTAATACATCTTCAAGCCTGTATGTGAATGATCATTGTCGCAAGTGACCAAAGCTCCAAGACATATAACCAAGATAAAATCCGAAGCTCAAAGCATTCCATAAGCATATCGAGGTCAATATCATCATTTTCCAGATATTAATACATCCAATGAAGTACTCAAATGGCATCAAAGAGTAATAGACATATATTTTTGATATATTTTCCTTGTGTAAATGCTTGCGATCCACTATATTACAATTGTGAAATAACTATCAAATCTAAGCCAGTGTAAGCTCAAATTGATTCAATAGAAACCCAAGACATTATCCCAACATCCATTAATGGTCTGGGCACCAATAGACAAAATAGAAGCATAAACGAGCTTCAAGCTCTAATGGAAAACCCTTCACAAACATGTGTACAACGTGTTTTGCTATTGTATATAGTAGATATTTGAATTTAAAGAGCTCAAGTCCATTCCCAAAGCCACAATAGTAGTGCTGGGAGTGACACAAATGATTGCTTGTCCAAGAGTACTGCCTTAGCCAATGAAGTAGGCAATGGGTTGCTGCCAGCCAAGAAGAAGAGGGCTAAAATTAGGCGCAATAGCATGAGTTTGGTGCTGAACTACTAGTCACAAGAGAGACAAGAGCAATGCTCAATGGTCCTCATTGTAACCCTAGAAAAAGCTTACACAAGCTGGGGAGTGAGTGAGTAATAATGGTTACCTCTTCAAGCTGAAGCCATGGCTACCATTGATGAAGTGTTATAGGTATATCAAATCAAGGCTAAAGAAATGGCACATGAAGCTCCTCGATCTTAGCTCTTATATCAATTGAAGGTAGAAGCCCGAGTAGTGGGATCATGAGCAAGCAAAAGCAAGTGAGGTGTAACCTATGGAGGATGAAGTAAGAAAGCAAGAGAGGGCAACTCAATATGCAGAAACTCCAATAGTCACAATGTGTGGCATGCCTTACCTTATTCATTAGTTACTGAAAGAATATAGAATGAAGTGACAATGATGAATGCCTACCACCTGTAGTGTATAGTTGTGGGTACCAACCACTTGCACACAGGGGGCGTAGGCACATGTGCATTTACCCCCAACAATGTGTGATTTATCATTTTGTAAATATCTTACCACACCCTAATAGTACGAGTAAGGTCAATCTCCTAGCTAGCCCATTGGATGTGAGGGTGCTTTGCAAGTTGTAACCTATCATGGTGTTGAACCTAAGGGTTCCATATAACAAGTTGGTGGTTAGTCTCTTCTTGGCAAGTTGGGGATCTTTGTATGAGGGTCTTATGCAAGCCTTGTTAAACCTATAACATGTTGCAAAAAGGAAAGAGAATTTGGGTGACATGATGTGTGTTGAAGTGAAGATCTAACTTAGGGATAGTCTCCACTTGCTACCTAGTCATGGTTTGCACCCCTGCAAGCTATCTTGGAAAAGGATTTTCCATGTTTGTCCACCTAGGTGATCCCTCAGATCACTAGCTTGCCCAACATAGCTAGACTTTGATACTTTGGATCAATGATTCCCTCTTCCCCTTGAAATGATGATGGATGATGGTTTTCCAAGTCATGTTGGCATGGGAGTCCTTGGATCCGTTTGAATTGGAACAAAGAAAATTTTGCACTATGCAGTGCAATTGAACTAGACATGCCATGGAAAAACACCAAAACACCAAATATGAAGCAATGTATTGTAGTGATCGGGAGGCACAAAGATCGAGACAGTCAATGTTCGTTAGCAACAGCGAGACAGTAGGGATAAGAGCTCATAGATTAAGGAGAGGTCAAGAAGAGTGCAATGCCTCAAGCCAACTACCATAGAAATCTAATGAGAAGAGAAAGAGAGTAGTAAATAGTACAAGAGAAGTGAGCAGAATATTACTTAGTGATGAGCTTCTTAAGATTCTTTGTGCATGAGAATGGATTCTCATAGACATAAAATAAATTGTTTTATAGCTCCCATGATGTCTAATTGTTGTCGAACATATGTATCCAAATTTAAGCACTCTCCAAATTAGTGAACTAGCCCAAAGCCATTAGAATTATATACTAGCATGGGAGTCTTGATCAATCCTTGAGAGTTGATTGATGCGTATTGTCATGAGAGAGATTTTTTTGTCATGTGTAGCAGTTAAGTACAACGGATGCAAATTTAGGTTTCTACTAGTTAATAATAAAGATGGAAAAGATGAAAATGACATGTCCCATATTACTAAGATTAAACACTATTATGGGGACAATGATAATAATAATCATTACTAAAGGTGAAGAGGATCTATCACCTATACTCTTTAAAGTGTTTGACCTTGATCAAATGATATTGGTTATATATATCATGGCACTTTAACTAGCACCCTATCATTATTATTGTGTTGGTAGTAAATGGTGACTTCAACCTTAGGATGGAACAAATCATAATGATACAAAATAAGAAACAAGTGAAAGCTTATCCCAATATCAGTGTGTAGTAAAGAGGATTGAGAACTTACAACAATATGATTACACTAATATGATTTGTGTGAGTTATATTATCACGGATATTATCATCAATATCATTGACATCGATGACCACATGTAAGCATATATACTCCATGTAAACAAAAAATAGGAGAGAGAGGCGAAGAAACCAAGAGCATACACACACAACGAAGACTTGAGCATGTAGAGAAGTATGGCTGAAATTTGCTTCTTCTTCTTTCTAAATGAGCCTCAGCTCGAATAAACATGGCAAAGGCATGCTAATTCTACTTAGATAGCATGTAATGCATGAAAAAAAGATATTGTTCTTTCAATAAGATAGAGTAACAACAATGAGACTTGGTTGAGAAAGGGATTATCTCACTTGCTTAGTTACTTGTTGGCTACATATCTCTTGTTACAATTTTTTTCGAGGTATTCAATCATAGGCATCACAACAATCCAACATCAATTAAGTCATGATTAGCATTAAAATAAAGAGACCGATGAATGCTTATAAAATATCAAATGAGACCTAGACTTGACAGGATGCAAACATCTAAGATAGAATTCAAGGTTGACTCAACCTCTTTGTTAGCAAATGGACATGGTTGAGAAAATGGATTTGTAGAGAGATTACAAGAAAAATGAAAACCCAAATGGTACCCCTTATAGCTTGCTAAGTTGGATGTGGCTTCAATTATGTAAATCTTCAGCCTATAGCTTCAATGATGATTCCCGAATAGCTTGATGGCTTAATATGAAATCTTGAGCCTTGAATGTTGATAGAGTCCTTGCTAGGGTAAGCCACTGAGTTGCTAAGATGCTTAGCTCACCAAGATTGAAGCGCCCTGCATGGAAGCCCCAAGTTCCATATTCTATGTAGCTTCTTAATGCAAGAAGGCTTCAAAAACCTCTAAAATCCTAGAAATCTTACTCAAATCTTGATGGGGAGCTGCTGTAGGTGAATGTTTAGCCAATATTTCCTAGTCTTCTTAACAACTATTGAAGACTTTATGAAGACAATAGGCACCTTGCTATCAATTCAATTAGAAGAAGATTAGAGCTCAAATAAGAGAAAAGGTAGCTAGATCTTCACACAAAGGCCTTATCCCAAGAGGGAAGATTACTTTTAGGACTTAGAAGTGAGAAATCCCATGCAAGTTCTTGAGTTCTCAACCAAAATATGCTATTGTCCTATGACTCTCATGATTAGGGTTTTGGAGGAGGATGGGATCTCCAAGAGGAGCATGGTAGACTT